>NC_057710.1:101010602-101045394 GCF_004010195.1 Chiloscyllium plagiosum
ACCCCACTCTGGCCTATCACCCTCACCTTGACCTCCCTCCACCAATCGCAATTCCAACACCCCTCCCCCAAGTCCCTCCTCCCTACCTTTTATCTTAGCCTGCTGGACACACTTTCCTCATTCCTGAAGAAGGGCTTATGCCCGAAACGTTGATTCTCCTGTTCCTTGGATGCTGCCTGACCTGTTGCGCTTTTCCAGCAACACATTTTCAGCTCTGATCTCCACCATCTGCAGTCCTCACTTTCTCCTCAATAGCTCTATGAGGCAGGATGACCTCCTAGAGATCCACACAAGCCACTTATCATACTATTTAAAGAGCTAACTCCCTGAGAATTAAAATGGGATGAGTTGGCCAGGCAGAACTCGGCTGTTCTGGAAACTTTTACTGGGGTGATGGGAGCTTGCCCTCAATGTACTTGGTCCCATACTTGGTAGCTGCATCCTTTCCTACAGTGCTCATTTTTTCAGATTCTCATGGTCAAGGAAATTTTCATTAGTTTTAGTCTTTGCTTCCTCTTCTGATTTAATACTTTAATTTGGCACCCCATCCTCTATACTGTTTGATATTAATCTTCTCCTCTCATCAAGTTTAATGTGAGTGTTGCATGAAGAAAGTCAGCTGGCCTCAAAATGGGGTTAATAGGCTTACCCCACTCCATTAATACCCATTGCCTGTTCAAAAGTCTTGATAATGAACTGTAATTAACCTCTTATTTAAATTTCCCAATTAAACGTATGAGAAATTTCAATAAAAATGTTGTTTATAGTTTCATTTTCATTTTCCTAAAGCTAGAACAGCTAGAATAGCTTTTTGCCTGGTTGGCAGATTAAGGTTGAAGCTTACTCAGTAATATTCAATATGACAAGATGATATTATCTATCATAAATGCAGCTGCATTATTCGTTTCATAAAAGTTTGCTGGCAACTGTAAGCTTGAGAGATTTGAATAGACTGCACTGTCATCATAACAGTCTATTGATAATTCTTTTCAGCATGTGTGTAATGAAATGATAACTGCTCAACTAATTCTAAGACTACTATAGGATCAAGATAATATTTGAATCAAGATTTTCTAGACCAAATTTATATGTTAATAATATTTTGGTTGAACATTTGCCTTCAATTTACAAGGGGAAGTTTACTGACTTGGAAATTTATTGATGTCTCAGCTATTTTGCAGGCATAAAGCAGGGATCTTAATGTATATGTGATAGCAACATGTGCCACCTACCATACTGGTAACGGTGAAGTATACACAAATAATGGGTCTAGAATCTGTTTAAGAACCACTCCTGAAATTCGAATGGCCACTGTGCTGCTGCCAATTTCAACCAAGTCTGTATTTGGTCTAATCCATAGCATTTCTGGTCAGACTCCAGTTGGAATATTGTGAGCAATTTTGGACACCATAACTAAGGAAGCATGTGCTGACATTTGAGATGATCCAGAGGAGGTTTACAAGAATGGTCCCAGGGTTGAAGGGCTTGTAATATGAGGATCAGTTGAGGATTATGGATTTGTACTTGGTGGAGTTTAGAAGGATAGGGCATAGATCTGATTGCAATTCATAGAATACTGAGGGGCCTAGGTGTAATGAATGTTTCCAGTAGTAACAGAGACTACGACGCAGAGGCACAGCCTCGAGTGAAGGGAAAATTCTTTAGACAATAGACAATAGACAATAGGTGCAGGAGTAGGCCATTCAGCCCTTCGAGCCTGCACCACCATTCAATATGATCATGGCTGATCATTCCTAATCTGTATCCTTTTCTTGCCTTATCTCCATAACTCTTGATTCCACTAGCTTTGAGAGCTCTATCCAACTCTTTCTTAAATGAATCCAGAGACTGGGCCTCCACTGCCCTCTGGGGCAGAGCATTCCACACAGCCACCACTCTCTGGGTGAAGAAGTTTCTCCTCATCTCTGTCCTAAATGGTCTACCCCGTATTTTTAAGCTGTGTCCTCTGGTTCAGCACTCACCCATCAGCAGAAACATGTTTCCTGCCTCCAGAGTGTCCAATCCTTTAATAAGGATTTAATAATCAAACCCAATGAAGCAAAGGGAGGGAGAGATGCTGAAGAAGCTGGAGGAAAAGGAATAGCAAGCTTGGGGGAAGGAGTCATAGGGTTGAGAATGTTCAAGAGATAGGGAATAGCAAAAGAAGATTTAACCTGAATAAGAATTTTCTGTTTAAGTGTTAGGTTTGCTGATTAATGCAATTCAGCAACAATTGAAGTGATCTGCAAGACGGATTTTGTTTGAGATAGGATTTAGACAACAGAGGTTTGAAAACAAATGGCAAATTGCAGACAGCTTTCAGGGTGGATGGGATGGCCAGAACAATCATTGGATGAGTTGATTCTCCAGGGGACAAAGGCATGGATGAGGTTGCTGTAGAGATGAACAATGTTAAGAGGCAGTCTTCTTGAGAAAGCAAGAGATATGAGATCATAAGTGCAGCCCCTGGTCAAACACAGCACCAGATTCAGTCTGACAGTTGTGAGGGGAACATGAAATCAATGATGAAAGCTTGTGGTTTTGACTACAGTCCTTTTGGCCTCAGAGATAGCTGAATGGAACCGTGTCACATATGACGGTAGGTAACAGACCAGGAGTCTGAGTGTACAGAGGTAGCATAGGGGAGACATGCAAGAGATCAATCTCAATGTTTTCATCACAGATGTGGAAGCATCTGCTGTAGACCCTGTTGAGCTGACATGTTCTTAGGATTTGTCCAGCTTGCTTAATAATAATGCTGTCACTTGATGATGGACACCCAAGCCCCCACCCTGAGGGTATTCTATGCCCTTGCCACCCTCTCCAAGTAGTGTTCAACATGAAGGAGTACTTATTCATCCACTGAGGTGGGTATGGTAAGTATTAATCAGCAGGATGTTTCCTTGCCTGTGTTGATTTGACATGATATCTTAAGACGTCATGGATTTTGAAGTCAATGTTGACGATGTCAAGGAAAATTCCTGTTGACCATATGCCACTGTACCACCACCTCTGGTGGGTCTGCCTGCTGCCAGGACAGGCCATAACCAAATTCCCTTAAGTTCAGGTCCTTCAGCCACTGTTACCTCAGGGAGATTGCTTGTGTCTTCCCCAGTGAACATGGATCTGAAGTACCCATTTAATTCCTCTGCCATTTCTTTGTTCCCGGTAGTATATTCCCCTGTTTCTGTCTTCAAGGGCCCAATTTTAGTCCTAACCATTTTTTTGCCTTGCACATACCTAAAAAAGCTTTTACTATCCACCTTTATATTATTGGCCAGTTTACCTTCGTACCTCATTTTTCCTCTGCGTATTTCCTTCTTAGTAATCCTCTGTTGCTCTTTAAAAGCTTCCCAGTCCTCAGTTTTCCCACTTATCTTTGCTATGTTATACTTTTTCTCTTTAGAATTGAGGTGAGGAGGAATTTCTTCATCCAGCGGGTGGTGAATCTGTGAAACTCTTTGCTGCAGAGTACTGTGGAGGCCAAGTCACTGAGCATATTTAAGTCAGAGATAGATAGGTTTTGATTAGTAAGGTGATCAAAGATTATGGGAGAAGGCAGGAGAATAGGGTTGAGAAACATATCAGGCATGATTGAATGATGTAGCAGATTTGATGGGCTGAATAGCCTAATGCTGTTATAATCTAATGGTCTTATAACCTTAAAAAGAACAGCTAGAGCCTGCCAGTAAAGTGGTGAATTTAAAACATACATGCCTGTAGCTGGGATAACAAGAGCAGTCTTTACAACTCTACATCAGTGGCATAGATTGTTGCAGTTTGATGAATGGCCCCTCTTCTCTCAGCATTTAAATGAGGGCTACTAACGTAAAGTCAGTGACCTCAAAGTTAAATCCATTCAACAATAAGCTGCCTGGAGATGTGCAAAAGACACCAGCTTATTCCTGTTAAACATAAACCAATATCGATCATAACACAGGTCTACCTGTTGCAGTATTAGGATCACAGCCAGTCCTTAGTTTACAACAATGGATGTGCATTATTGAATTTCTCGCACACTAATTCTGGCTAACAGAGAAAGTTTTGCTCAAAGTGAGTTCATCCCAGAAAATTTGGTCAGCAACATTGGAGCAATGTCAAACATATTCTGCATTTCTATTCCTGCTCTAGCTTTTAAACATAACTGAAACCAGTTCCAGCTTCTGATACAAATGGATTGCACCTTCACTTTAAAATGTGCCTGCTGGAATGCAGACTAAATGTAATTAATGCTGCTGTCACATGAACTTGAGTCTCCTCCTGAGGCATGTAGCGACCCAGTAGTAAAACTAACTGGCCTTTCCAAGTAATGTGTTCATGAAGGCTGAAATACAGTTTGTGAAGAGAATTGATTTGGAATTCACTTCCAGGAGAATAGCAGACTTTAAAAATCTGATGAAGAGAAGCATTAAGTTGAGATTTTGACAAAATTAAAATACTCAAAAGTTTGTTTCACCAGTCAAAACAAAATAACCATTTTTATGAAACAATAGCAACATCCAGGGATTCTGCTCATGCTGTGTTATAGATTTTGCAGCTTTATGTGAAGACGGGAATATTGTGGCATGTGAAGCACAACGGAGGTGAATTTCCTTCGAGGCCTTCCAGCTGGCCATAACTTCCATGGGCATTCAGTAGAAACTGTTTATGCATTCTCATTAAAATCAGCCAGTGAAATGAAAATGCCTCAGCTCCAGCACTTTGGTATTTTGTGCTGCTGGAGAGTTGTCCTGCACATCACATACAATAGATTTTGCTTCTTTATACCATTGTCTTTTAAAAAATGACCTGTATTTTCACATGAAAAATGTGCCATCTGATGTGCAATGGACTGGAAAGTGATACACTTTTTAAAAATGTTATAGATGTGTTAACTAGATATGTGTATGTGGCAGCAAATTCAGTAAAGACCATTTATTTTTTAAATCCTTCATGAGATATAGGTGTCACTGGCTAGGCCAGCCTTTATGACCCATTTTTAATTGCTCCTGTGAAAGTGATAATGAGCTACTTTCTTGAATTGCTGCAGTCCAGGTGATGTAAATAAATCTGCAGTGCTGTTTAGGATGGACTTCCAGTATTTTGACCAAGCAACAATGAAGAAATAATGATATATTTCCCATTCAGAATGAGACGTGACTTGGAGGCACAGTTGCAGATGGTGATGTTCGCATGCACCTGCCAGCCTTGTCTTTCTGAGTGCTAAAGGTCACAGATTTGGAAGGTACTTTCAAAGGAGCCACGATGAGTTGCTTGAGTACTTCTTTTAGTTGGCACACAATAACGATGGTGCTACTTGGGTCAGTACTGGAAGGAGTGATGTCAAAGTTAGTGCATGTGATGCCAATCAAGAGGGTTGTTTTGTTTTGGATGAAGGGCGTGGTGTCCCTCGGTGAATGACACTCAGTGCCTCGAGGAAGATTTTGCATCAAGAAAGGGTGTGATGCAGACTGACACCCTTGTCCTTGTCACCATTGCACCTGTTCCACTCTTTCTGCAAACTCCTCTCTACAAATCCCTTCCCAACATTACTTGCTCCTGGGTTGTTGTGAGATACTGTGGGGTCCTGGAGCCAGTTGTTCTTGCAAATGTTCAATGGAAAGTGGAGGAAGGTATGTCAGGAGCAGCACCAGATATACCTAACAATGAGATGTCAACATGATGAAGTCACAACATGGGGTTACTTGTGTGCCAAACAGCAGAAGCAGCAAGTGATAGACTCAAGTGAGTCCATAAGCAATGGATCAGATCTAAGATATACAGTCCTGTCACATTCAGTCCAGAATGTTGGTGGACAATTAAACAACTCACTGGAGGCACAGCCTCTCAAATGTCCTTCTTTCCCATGATGGGGAAACCCAACACCAATCAACCCCAAACAAAAGACAAGGCTGAAACATTTGTGAAAGTTTTTAGCCACAAATATTGAGTGAATGTCCATCTTTGCCTCCTCCTGAGATCCCAGCATTGCCTAAAGGTTATGGGTCCTGACAACATACCAGGAATAATGCTGAAGACTCGTGCTCTAGAACATGCTGTGCCCCTATCCAAGCTGCTCTAGCACTGATACGACAATGGCAACTTCCCAACAATGTGGAAAATTTTCCATAATTCCTCGATGTCACACTTGGTCGAATGCAGCCTTGACGTCCAGAGCTGCCACTTTCACCTAACCTCTTGAATTCACCTTTTCTGTCTATGTTTGAACCAAGGCTATAATGAAGTCAGGAGCTAAGGAGCTACGGCAGAACACAAACTGGGCATCACTGAGCAGGTTATTGCTGAGCAGGTACTCCTTGATAGACCTATTGATGACACTTTCAATCACTTTACTGATGATCAAGAGTAAAGGGGTGGTAATTGGCTGAGTTGGATTTGTCTTGCTTGTTGTGTACAAGGACATAAAAGGTTAATTTTACACATTGCCAGGTAGATACCACTGTTATAGCTGTACTGGAACATGTTGGCTGGTGCGCATTTCTTTGTACTTTATCAGTGCCTCCAAGTATTTTTTATATCAGGTAGAGAGAATTGAATTGGCTGAAAGCCAGCATCTGGAGACCACCAAAAGAAGCTGAGATGGATTATCCACTTGTCACCCTTGGCTGAAGATTGCTATGAATGCTTCAAGCTTACCCTTTTCACTGACGTGTTGGGCTCTTCCATTATTGAGGTTGGGGATATTTTTGTAGCCTGCTTCTCCTCCAATAAGCTGTTTAATCATCCACCACCATTCATGACTGGATATGGCAGGACTGCAGAGCTCATATCTGATTCATTAGTTTATGGATTGCTAAGTTCTGTCTATCACTTGTTGCTTATGTTGTTTTGGTATGCAAGTAGTCCTGTTCAGCAGCTTCACCACTATGATACCTCATCTTTCAGCATGCTTCTGGCATGCTCTCTCAGTGCTTTGTCCAACTGGTATTCAACATTTTGTGAGTCAAAGGAGGATTGTGTGTGGTGATCAGCAGGAAGTTTCCTTGCCTATCTTTAACCTGAAGCCATGAGACTTCATGGGGTCCAGAGTCAATGTTGAGGACTCCCAGAGCAATTTCCTCCCAACTATATACCACTGTGCCACCACTTCTGATATGTCTGTACTGTCGGTGGGACAGGATTTATCCAGGGATAATGTGGTAGTGTCTGGGACATTGTTTGTGAGTTATGATTCCATGCATTTGACTACATTAGATTGTTGCTTGACTAGCCTGTGAGACAGCTCTCCCCCTTTGGGCACCAGCTCCCCCCCCTCCCCCCAGATATTAGTCAAGAGTTCTTTGCCAGGTTGACAGGATTGTTTCTGTTTTCTGGTGCATTGTCAATGCTACGTGGCCTGTCTAGTTTCACTTCTTTGCAGAGACCTCATGGCAATTGATATAACTGAGAGGCTTGCTAGGCTATTTCAGAGGGTAGTTGAAAGTCAACCACATTGCTGTGGCTCTTGAGTCACATGTAAGTCAGATTCGGCAGATGTCTTTCCATGAAATGAGTCAGACAATTTTCCTGACAATCAGTAGATTTCCAGATATTTTTAATTGAATTCAAATGTCGTGGTGGGATTTGTACCTGCGTCTCCTGAACATTAGCTGAGTTTCTGGATTAATAGTCTAACGATAATACCACTAGGCCTTTTCCTTCCCTCTTATGTCATTCTTCCACATGCAATACTATTTACTAGTGATTTCACTAAATGCATGTTTTTCTGCTTTTAGTGTTACACAGGAATCCAACAGATGTTCCCTTTGGTATATCATATTACATGCGGAATAAGTAAAATTAACCTAAAATTATATTGAAACCAATTTGCCTGGTATTCTAAAAGGTATTTTTATTTCATTTGATGATGTTACAATTCATGACAAGTAATGCTAGACAGGGCAATTCCGAGAAAATCACAAAATATGATAGCTATATAAAATTGAATAAAATATTTATTATATCTTATCTCCATCCTTCAGGATCCAACTTTGGAAATCAAGCAATTCGATCACATTTTTATCAATGCAATGTGAAATGAAAACAGGTACAAATGGCAAAGTCCAGTGTATATTTATGGCAACTGATCAACTATCACTTGTTACTATGGAGAACAGTTTTAATTTTCAACATACCTGAAAGTCAACTGTGAAGAGTGTGATGTTTTACTGCCACAGTATTAAGATAAACATAATAAGAATCAGACCATATTTTAACCCTAGTTGTACTGAGAAAATTTTGCATAGACAACATTTCAGCAACAAAAAAAATCCACGAATGTAAATATAAGTTTTGCATATTTAAGTAAACAAACCTATTCGGAGTTTAAATGAGAGATCATACCATTAAATTTATCTGAAACATTGCTGTCATTTTCTGCTTGTCTTGGCTGACTGTTAATTAAACAGTAATTAAACAGGAATGAAATTTGTTCATTAAACAATCTTACAGTTTACTTGCTCATTGCCTAGTTGCTATCTCCAGTAATGTCACCTGAATTATTTGTTTAGGCTTTTTCAAGATGCCACTATTTATTTCCCCAAGTTCTCTAGTTTCCATACCCTTCTCCACAGTAAACATGGATGCAAAATACTTACTTAGTACCTCCCTCATCTCCTGCAGTTTCACACATAGGCTGCCTTGCTGGTATTTAAGGGTCCCTAATCTCTCCTTAGTTGCTCTTCTCACCTTAATGTATTTGTAAATCCTTTTGGATTCTCATTAACCCTATTTGCCAAAGATATCTCATGTCCCCAGTTTTAAGCTCTTGTTTTCCCTCTGAAGTATACTCTTCCAGGGATTCACTCATTCCCAGCTGTCTGTACCTGACATATGCTTCCTTCTTGTTCTTGACCAAAACCTCAATTTCTCTAGTCATCTAGCATTCTCTATACCTACCAGCCTTGCCCTTAACTTTAACAGGAACATACTGTCTCTGGATTCTTGTTATCTCTCTTTGAAGTCTTTCTATTTGCCAACCATCGTTTTAGTCCAAATATCCACCCCCAACCGACTATTGAAAGTTCTTGCCTAATACTGTCAAAATTGACCTTCCTCCAATTTACAGCTTCAACTTTTAGATCTGTTCTATCTTTTTCCATCACTATTTTAAAACTAACAGAATTATGATGACTGGTCACCAAATTGCTCCCTCATTGACACCTTAGTCACCTGTCCTGCCCTTATTTCCCAAGAGTAAGTCAAGTTTTGCACCTTCTCTTGTAGGAACATCCACATACTGAATCAAAACATTTTTTTCTACACACTTAACAAAAAACTCTCCATCTAAGCCCTTAGCACAATAGCAGTTCCAGCATTTGTTTGGAAAGTTAAATTCCCCAACCATAACCACCCTATTATTCTTACAGATAATTGAGATCGCCTCACAAATTTGTTTCTCAGTTTCCCTCTGACTAATTGGGGATCGATAGTACAAGCCCAATAAGGTGATCATCCCTTTTTTATTTCTCAGTTCTACAGTAATTACTTCCCCAGATGTACTCCTAGGAATATCCTCCCTTAAAACAGCCGTAATGTTATCCCTAATCAAAACCACCACTCACTCTCTTCTCTTGCCCCAGCCCCACTTTCTGTCCTTCCTGTAGCATTCAGAGTTCTACCAGGAATTAGACTAGCTCTGTTATTGTTTAACTTTTCCTGGGTGACTGCTGAAATAGCTGTGGTGAAACCTTCCAAATTCTCCAATTAAAATCCACACTTTGAAGGGTTCCAGACACAGAGCTATCTGATGAAGGAGCAGTGTTCCAAAAGCCAGTGCTTCCAATTAAACCTGTTGAACTATAACCAGGTATTGTGTGATTTTTAACTAAATTTATATCCGCAGTCTCTGTTTTAACTGTAGCAATACCATTTTAGTTTTAAAAAAGAAACATATTGGAATTAATGTTAATAGTCAGGAATATCCATGGTATTTTGGGGTTCTGATCTATCATCATTACAGCTCAGATATTGATCATGTTTTGGAGGCAAAAGCAATGAAGAGTGATCAAAGAAGAACTGAATCAAGAAAAAACTCTTCAGGCCCTGCATCACAAAACACCATAAAAATTAAAACAATAAACATGACTTCTCATTTCTGCTTTTCCTTTATTACTTCTTGCACACTGGGAAAACATTAAAGAAGTAGTTTAATTATTTGAAGCACTTTCACTTCTCAAGAAGAATTTCACCAATATATCATCCGCTGCTGCTGTGATGATGAATGAACTGCTCAACACCTCATTGAGGAATCAATCAGGTAGGTGAAAAGAAGAACAAAACAAGGAACAAAGTTCCCACGATTACTCGAATTAAAAATAATTTCTTTTCCTGCTTGTTGTGCTACTACTTTCACAGTCTCTTCAACCTGAGGCTGCACCTCTGCAGACAATGACATCTGAGGAACTCCACCATTAAGTACTATCATCAACAATTGCATAAATTTAAAACTGAGGACATTACTCTCTTGGACACCTATGCCGGGATTTAAATCTATTGGCTGCTCAGTTGTGCTATTATGATCTCCAGATGTGCTTCGAAGCTCAGATTATTTAACACCATTATCATACATTTGCTTCACAAAAGCTATGTTAGTAATAGATAACCAAGTTTTGGCGATGCTTCTCATAATGAAGTTTCTGTCTCAGATTTTGATTCTGCTACTGCACAGCATTGGTGTCTTCAGTGGGAAAAATACGTTGAACTACTACCTGCTTTATTGACTTATTTGCAATATTGATTTTTATCAAAGATATGATCAAGGCCATAACTTACTCAATCCTCAAAGAACGCAGCAAGATTCAAGTTCTCTTCTTCCAACAGCAATGGTATCTTCATTTGCTTCCATGCTTTCATGAAATATGGTATCTTCATTTGCTTCCATGCTTTCATGAAATAGAAATTTAACATTAGGAATTCCAAATTCCATGTTACAATTCGATCCCTTCACCTTTGGTGTAAGTCAATGATGAATTTAAGCTCTCAGTGATCCAGGTCTGCTGTCTGCTTTTGTCTTTATACTGTTGTCCACCTCAGTTCACTGATTTACCTCCTAATTTGCAATGTACTCATTTTGTCGGTGGATCTTTTTAACTGACAGTGCATTAAGATCTAATAGACACATCTCGTCTTACACTTATTGATGGCTCTTCATAGTTAAATAACAACACTTCATGGGGCATAAGTACACATGGATAAGGCAAGTAATTCAACATATCAAACTGCTGCTTCCATAGATTATGTCCAACTTATCTAGCATGGACACCATCCAACTTATCAAATAGCCTCTGGGATGATTCTCATAAATGGTAGTATGATCCCCATGGCAAGGAACAATCTATTCTATGGAAAGTTTGATTATTTTTCTCCATAGGTATCCTTACACCCTCCAAATCCCATTTCTAACCAGATATTCATACAGTCTTGGTAGGGAGTTAAACAACATGGTGCTACGTGATTTACTGGGATTCTGCACACACACTGCTCTATGACTTTTGAGGTGTGTTCATGTGTATGTCTATCCTTCAGTTCCGCATTTATTATGTGAGTTAAATAGCCTGCTTAAAAGTGCATCCTTTAATTTTGTCTTCTTAAGTGGCGTAGTTTCTAATGAATACAAATAAATTTAAAGGGATTGTTTAAATTTCCAAGTTGTAAACCTTCAGAGGTAATTTTCTCCTTTATCTCCCATTTGAAAAGAAATTTCATCCCAAATTAGGATAAGTGCTCATAACAAAAAAGGCAATTCTCTATAGTGACCAATCATTGTGGGACATTCAGCAATGTGGTGTGTAGGGGAAAGATAATGCACACTACTCCTTGAATCTTTCATGCTGTGGATGTTGTTGATTACTAATGGCAATAATTATAAAAGGAAGCCTTTGCTTACAGTTAGTCTAGACTATATCAGAATGCCTAAACGTTTTCAGTTTTTAAAGCCTCTCGACATGAGAATTCGAACTGGAAAATATTTTTTTATGATGACTGTTATGGAGAATGTTATAATTTTATCAAAAATATGATATGTAATTGTAAGAAATCCTTACCAATATCAGCAAGGACATATCTCATTAAATCAACAGTTCTTTTCAGTTCTTTTTGATGCCTGTTCATAGGGTAAGACCTTGATTTGCAAGAAGTGAAGAAGTGTTTTAATATCTTGGAAGAACTACAATGCTGCAACTAAATAATTAAAAATTGTTACTGTTACATAATATTCATTAAAGTGTGGCATATCATAACATAGGATGATATCTAACAACAAAATGACATAAGCCTCACCTATAGACATTGTTATCCACAGCAATATTGAGCAGTACTGTCTTCGCACTTATCTTGAATATGAAAAGACATTCAGATCTGACTCTGCCAAATGCACTTCATTCAACTTGTTAGCTTTTATCATAAATGCTGTTGTCATTCTTGCCTTTACAGTAAATATTTGCCCTGATTTTTGACCAAACATTGTCCAGAAAATAACTATAGGCAGCTGCCATAATGCACATTGTAAGGTTGCTCTTGGACTGTTTAACAGCCTTGCCACTAGGCACAAAAGATTTTGTGGTTTTTAAATAAATACACAGTTTCAGTGGTTAAAAATGCTTTAATAGATCTATCAACAAGGTTCATCGGCAATTATTAAAGATAACCGATAAAATCATCACTGATAACTGAAGTAGTTTAGCACCAAATCTTGTTATATCAGTTAATTTTGCAAAGGCTACAGATTCAAATCACATCATTAATTTGATATAATGGTAACTTGCTTCAGGTGTGCTTTCAATTTAAAAAAAAGTGTAATCATGGTGTTGTGGGAAATACTTTAAAAATATAACTCAATCAGTTTTTATGGAGGACTAATATTTCATGTCATTTGACATTTGGGTAGTCTTTAACTTAACTGTTCTATTAAAATATAAATTAAGCATTAAAGCTAAGTCAGGAAAAAATACAAACAAATGAAAGGTAATTTCACGACCCTCAATTTAGTCAAATATACAAATCAGGACTTGTAGCCTATAGAGATAGATTAATGTTGGTACTGATTAACCTGCAGAAGTGAGAATGTCAGCGATATCTGCTGTGTGGCAGGAATTAATGCAATACACGTTATAACAAGATTGTGCTGACATGAAAATGAATTTAGATTTCCCCCTGAAATTATCTAAGATGAACAGAACTACTCAACAGTGCAATGATTTGTGCTGCATGTGCCTTCTGTATGGATTAATTGTGCAGTTTGGGTGAAAACAAAGTGCCATAAATGTGTGGTAATTATATCATTCACATAGAACGCTAATCTATCTTTCAAACAGACACAAGGTATCTTACGCCATAGTTTGCAAAAGTTACATGACAACTATTGTTGATACATCTGGTTATATCTGGTATTGGGAATGGATTCCACTTCAACTCAAGAGAAAAAAATCAGAAGAGACCTTTTGAAATTCAATGAACATTTCCACGGGTAAACAGAAACCCCTTGACAATGGTTTTCCTGTGGTTTAAATAACCCTTCCTATCTCAACCACATCCTAACATAGATAGAGCCATCTCAGCCAATAACTGAGACCGTTAGAGACAGTGGGTGGATCTTTGCCACATAGCAGGCTGACCTAATACTTGATATGGAACATGATATTTTGACAGTTTTGGCATAACAGCCATTTGTCAGTCTGGCTGTGAGAAACCATTTCATGTGGAAACCACGAGAGAAACACTTTGAAACAGTCATTGTTTTCTCAACAGGGAGGCAGAGAAAAGTATTCAGGATCGTTGTACTAAACCAAATTACTAAACGCCATAATCTGCAGTAATAAAAATAAAAGAAAGGAGTAAAGGATTTTTACTCACTCTCAGGGCATCTTCTGCTCCAGCAACCTATGGATCAACTTTGAGTTATTTGACTTTAGAAACCATAGATACTACTGAAGTCTAACTTCATGTTTTTAAACCTTCAGCAAGAAGATCTTCAAGCATGCCAAGCTAATTATCAGGCAATAATAATAGGGACTGATCCTATTTTGATTCTCATACATAAATTTTATCCTTACTTTAAATCTTTGTCTCGATATGTGAGCTATCATTTTACATTCACAACTATATCGGAGACCGACTTAATTAACTTTTTGTTTGATGTATGTTGCTGGCTATCTTTACATTAAAACAGTTAAAAACAGAAAAGAAGCTACAAATATCATTATACAAATGTTTAATTTAAGGCCCACTCTGAGGACACACTGGTATGTGGTCCCAACAAAAATCATGGATAAACAGTACAGGTATAAGGTCCTTTTTCCAAACATGCAAAAGCAGAAAAGCTCCGAAATCCAAAGGTTTTTTTTGTGAATTGTTTTTCTCATGAACAAGGTTGTTTGGCAAGCAAACAGTTAACCCAACTCAACATCCACTCGATGTGGCCAAGCATGTACTTCGTCAGAAGTCTGCTTCTCCGATAAGATTTAAAGAAAATTCACCATTAAACTGTCACATTCTGAAAACTGAAAAAATCCCATAAATTTCATAAAATTCCATAAAACAGCTGGTCCTGGGCATTTCGGATAAAGGATCTTTTACCTGTACTACTAACAACCATACAGCCTGTGTTTCCTCTGTCTCAGGATATATAAAAGGCATAGGTGAATGACTTGAAACAGATCAATTAATAGTAGATGCAATTTTGTAAATTTCTATCCAGATTGGATGTGAAGTGTCATGACTTTTAACATTGACAGTTTTTAAAAGACAATTTCTGTCAAGTGATGTGGATATTGCTGGTAAGGCGAGCAGCCATTGACTGTTTCTCTTTGTCTCTGAGAAAGGATAGTGAGCCATTTTCTTAACCACAGCAGTCCATGCAGTGTGTTCTGAAGGCAGTTCCAGGATTCTTAACGAAAGACAATATTATTGCAAGTTAGGATGCAGTCTCACCTGGTGGAGATCTTGAATGTGGAGAAGATCTGAAGCCATTTCTACCCTAGTGCTTCTAAGTGGTAGAATGTTGCAGATTTGGAAAGTGCAATTGGGTGAACCTTGGTGAATTGCTGCTGTGCATCTTGTAGATATTATACAGTGAGTACACTGTGCATTGATGGTGGAGGGAATGAATGTCTTAGTTGGTGGACAGGTTGTCAGTTAAGCAGCTTGTTTTGTTCTGGATTCTTGGATGTTTGTGGAGCTGCACTCATTGAAGCATACTTCTGACTTGTGCCTTGAAGATAGTGGACAGGCTTTATGAATTTATGTGATGATTACTTGGCTCAAATGTCCCAGCTTTGGATTGGGTTTCATAACCCGATTACTTCTGCATTTGTAATTAATGGAGGTTTACAGTGGGGAATTCAAGATGACACTACCAGATGCTGTTTTAAGTTACAAATCACACAATATCAGGTTATAGTCCAATAAGTTTAATTGGAAGCACTAGCTTTCGGAGCGACACTCCTTCATCAGGTGGTGGTTCATCAAGTGCTTCATCAGATGCTGCTTTGTTGGTGAGTGTCAGTCCCTGGCATGTGTGTGACATAGATGAATTGGCATAAGCATGGTTGTTGTCCAAATCTTGCTGTATATTGATACAAATGCCTCCAACTGTTTGACTATAGAAGCTGTCAATGGTACTGCAGTCTGACATCAAATGGTCTGGGGTGTCATGAATGATGCTATCACCAGTAAACAAACCTACTTTCTCATGTTATAATAATTGGAAGCCAACAGATGAAACAGCAACTCCTTCAGTGCTGGCCTAGGGCTGAAATGATTGGCAATCTATCTTTTTGTTGTGCTAGATATAATTCTAAACAGCATAGAGATTTCCCCTTGATCTCGATGAACTCGAGTTTTGCTGGGGTCCTCTGTGGCCATACTCAGTCAAATGCTGCTATGATGTACACCTCACCTCTGGAGTACAGCTCTTTTGTTTGTGTTTGAACCAAGGCTGTAACGTGGTTAGGAACTGAATGGCCATACCAAAAACCAAACTATGCAACAGTGAGTAGATTAATGTGTGACTGCTGCTTGATCGGACCTGCAAAGATACTTTCCAACAATTTACTGAAAGTAGACTGATCCAGTGACAATTGGCTGGGTTGTATGTTTTTTTTTAGAACTCCTACAGGCTAGAAACAGGCCATTTGGCCCAACAAGTCCACACTAACCTTCTGAGGAGTAACCCATCCAGACCCATTACCCCTACCCTATTACTCTACATTTACCCCTGACTAATGCACCTAACCTACACATCCCTTAACACTATGGGCAATTTAGCATGGCCAATTCACCTAACCTGCACATCTTTGGACTGTGGGAGGAAACCGGAGCACCCAGAGGAATCCCACACAGACACAGGGAGAATGTGCAAACTCTGCACAGGCAGTCACCCGAGGCTGGAATCGAACACGGGTGCCTGGCGCTGCAAGGCAACAGTGCTAACGACTGAGCCACCATGCCGCCCATGCGTTTGACTTTATTTGGGTCTATATAGATTAACTTCATTTTTGAAGTTTGGATATCAGAATCATAGTTGTAGACCTTTCTGGATTGTCAAAGGAAAATTGTACATCGTGTGGTTATTTATGAGAGGTACAAAAATATTGAAGGTTATTGGTTGTTCTTAACAGAAAAGAAGCTAAAAAATAATTTTACCTTAGAAAACTCAGAGATTAGAAGCTTTAGGGCAACTTGGAGGACACCTGATAGGTGTCAGAGTATGTATATTCTCTGTCCGAGAAAGGAGTTCTTCCAAGCATTTCAGACATTCCAGACCCAAAGATTTGGTTAGATATCTGCAGGATGTCAGAAGCTACAAAAGATTAAGCTCTCCCAGTTTTATGAATATTCAGGTAGGAATTCAGAGGATAGAAATTGGGGATAATAAATTAATAGAACTGAACTTCAAGATTTGATATAGAGCAGTAATTTATTTGGTCATGAATTATTGTAAATTGGTGGTGTTGAGAAATAGCTTGTAATGTTTTGTTGCATGTGTTGAATTTTTTCCAAACTGTCTTCAAAATCTGGATAGCTTGCTTTTCTCATCTTTTGTGCAATAAATAGCTCATCTGTTATTAAAGAAACTCAATAGCTCCACTGACGAGCATGCTGAAAAATGAAAAAAAAAACATCAGATTAATCTAGCCAGGTTCCATTTTGTCCAGTTATCAGTTGGGTCAATAACAGTGGTCAGGACTTAGGCAATTTTCCAAATTGGGCTGTGTCAGTGTTGACTACACACAAGTTTTCAGAACTCTTTAAGAAATAGGCTTAGGTTATTTAGCCTTTCCAGCATCTAGTGCTGTTTCTTGACATCATGTGAAATGAATCCAATCACTTGAAAACTGTCCTCTATGATGTTAGGAACCGCAGGAGTAGGGATGAATCATCCATTTGGCACTTCAGGATAAAGATGATTGCTAATGTTTTAATTATGTCTTTTGCACTGTGCTGGGCTCTCCCATCATTGACAATGGGGATATTTGTGGCATTCTCTCCTCTGGTTGGTGGTTCAATTGTTCACCACCAGACAGGACTGGTTGTCGCAATACTGCAGAATTTAGATCTGACCCACTAGTGGTGGGCTCACTTAGCACTATCAGTCACATGTTGCTTTGATTTTTGCCATGCAAATTATCCTATGGTGTAGCCCCAGATGGATCTCACCACAACCTTAAATAATGGTAGAATATGCCAGGCACTAAGGTCAATTACAGACCTAAAAACTGACAGTATTATTAATAGCCTGGTTAACAGACTCATCACATACTCCAGAATTAAATTAATGATCTTTTGAGTAGCCTATCTGGACACTGTTTATATTAGATTGTCCACCAGTTATACATGCACAAGTATAACTTTTATGTTTGGTTGCCTGCTTGCAACTACAGATTGTATGAGTGTAACATGAAGCCAATCAATAATCAATCCAGTGACAGGGAAGAACAATCATATAGTTCCACTTCAGGATGGTGTGTCACATGGAAGGGGTCTTCCAGATGATGGAGATCAGACTTAGAAAGTGTTGTCTAAGAAGTTTCAATGATGGTAGATGCCACATGTTGTAGTCACAGCACAATATTGGTGGAATCAGTGATTGTTTATGGGAGTGGATTTGGTGCCAATCAATCAATCTGATTTATCTTGGATGGTGTCAAGCTTCTTGACTCTTGCTGGAGATGCACTCTCTCAGACAATGGAGAGTATTCCATTCTATCTCTGAGTTTGTTCCTGTAAATGACGATCAGGTTTTGTGGAGTTAGGAGGTGAATCATTCACCATAGGACTCCTTGTTTCTGTCAAGATCATATAGCTACAGTATTCATACGGTTTGTTCAGTTCAGACTCTGAACAATGGCTATTCACAATACTTGGGTAGTGGGGGATTATGGTAAAGCAGAACTGGTTATATTCTCTCTCTTAGAGAGCCATGGAGATGTACAAGTATGGAAACAGACCCTTTGGTCCAACTCATCTATGCCAATCAGATGTCCTAAATTAATCTAGTCCCATTTGCCAGCATTAGGCCCATATCCCTCTAACCCTTCCTATTCATATACCCATCCCGATGCCTTTCAAATGTTGTAATTGTACCAGCCTCTACTGCTTCCTCTGGCAGCTCATTCCAAACATGCAGCACCCTCTGCGTGAAAAAGTTACCCCTTAGGTCCCTTTTATATGTTTCTCCTCTCACATTAAACCTATGACCTCTAGTTTTGGACTCCACTACTCTAGCGAAAGGATATTGTCTATTCACCCCATCCATGTCCATTGTGCTTTTATAAACCTCCATAAGGTCATCCATCAGCCTCTGACACTCCAGGGAAAACAGCCCCAGCCTATGCAGCCTATCTCCATAGCTCAAACCTCCAACCCTGGCAACTGAAATTTCACTTGGCACTTTCAGTTGAAAGTGAGGACTGCAGATGTTGGAGATCAGAATAGAGAGTGCGGTGCTCGAGAAGCACAGCAGGTCAGGCAGCATCTGAGAAGCAGGAGAATCGACATTTCGGACATAAGCCCTTCATTCCTGAAGGGCTTATGCCTGAAACATCAATTCTTCTGGTCTTCAAATGCTGCCTGACCTGCTGTACTTTTCCAGCAACGCACTCTCGACTTTCAGTTGAAGTTTCAATGTTGTTCTGGTCTTCCTGCATGTGGGTATGAGCTGCTTCAATATCTGAAGATTCACATTTAGTGCTGAACATTGTGTAACTATCAACAAACATCCCCATTTCTGACCTTCTGATAAAGGAAAGGTCGTTGATGAAGCAGGTGAAAGTGTTTGAGTCCAGGACACTTCAAAGCATCCAGCTCAAAGCCATTGCTCACACTAGGTAATGGCAACATAACTGACTTTTAATCCCAGACCTTTGACAGAAAGTCACTGATCATTGTGATTGTTTGAAGAACTACACAATGTGACTATAGCCCGAGTTACATTCCCAATCCTGTGACCATCATATGCCCAAAGAATATTTGTGTCCTCCTGTATATGGTCCAACTGGAATGACGGTCCTATAACAACTGGGTGATTCAATTATATTTCTTACTCTTTATTAATTATATACCCCAGATTGATCATCTGTTCGAGAGCAAATGGATGCTCAAGATTTATGATTCAGATTTTCTAATTTGTTTATGTTAACCTGTGTTCACTTTGTTATTATCACTTGAAAATTGACCCTGAGCACTCATCTTTTTCAAAATTAAGCCTTAGCCTCAATATTGTTTATTAAGATACAAGTCGGACAACAAACTGCACACTCTGAATGACAACTGGAATTATGCCCAATTTAGGACTGAATTGAAGTGATAAGTTTGGGTTCTATTTTAAAGTGACTGAGCAAGCCCAGGCCATGTATCTCATCCCTCTAAAGATGCCTGATTTATAAAGCAATGCCATAATTTTAGTAGATTAATAGATGGACAAATCAAAGGCTGTCAGTTCTGCTTCTGAGGTAAGTCCTGTGTGTGCTGAAAAAAAGTTATTTGATGTATTTTTATCACATAATAATTTGTTTTTCATTCTGGTCAGCATGTGTAGTCCATTCATTGCATTAACAGGAATATGTCCACTGTAATCAGTGAGAACCAAATCAACAACTTGCTTTGAACTTGTTTTGGAAGGTACTGTAAAATTACTGCATGCTTCCTTAATGATAATTCATTTGAGGATGATAGAGTAAACAATGTTTTCAAACATGGTATGGGAGGAAAGGCCAGACTTCCAAGTAGCTCACTGTGCAATCTGTTTTCCCTTTTTTCTGATTTTGCCTTGATTCCATCAAGGTATGCACTTCATGAGGACTGTAATTTCATAATTTTATGCCCATCAAGCAAGATGTCAGGTTTCTCATTCACAAGATAAGTAGTACTATGGGAAGTTGCATGAATTGTTTAATGAATGCAATCAGTATGGTCTTATGTTCAGAGAATATCAAACAATCTTAAAAAGAATGAAGATCTGTCTATCTTGCTGTTGTTCAGGGTAGTGGTAGCATTTATACATAGCCTTCTCCAACTTCACAAAGACTTTTACTCTCAACCAGGAGAGATTATGGAGCACTAAATTCAATAGCCAACAGAAATTTATCTCATTTGTCCACCAGCTGCAAGACAATATGAAAGCTGTGATCCTCATGGACCCAATATGTGTGCAAGCTGGCGTCAGACAAAGTTATGTCATCACATCATGGCTCTTCGCCATCTTCCTCCCCACAGTACTCCAGTCAATGTCTCTGAAACTTCATACTGCAATGGAACTGCTTGTGAAAGCCAGTGAGAAACTGTTTTATTTGCATCACCTTCAGTCCAGAAGCAAGACCATCCCAATCTCCACTATTGACCTACAGTATGCAGGTGACACCTGTGCATGCACATGCTCAGAAACTGAGTTCCAAACAATTGTTAATGCATTCATGAAGGCAAATAACAGAATAGGTCATTGGCTAAACTCCCAGAAGACAATGGTCCTTCATTAGTATAATCTCAGTAGCTATTCAGATCTTGAGTGAACTGCTGAGGACTATTTAAGAGACAATAGCGAAGTAGTATTATCAGTATACTAATAATCCAGAATTCAGGTAATGTGCTGAGCACCTGGTTCAAATTCTGCCATGACAGGAGGAGGAATTTAAATTCAATAATAACCAAGAAAATATTGTCGGGAAAAACTCAGCTGAGTTGACTTATGCCCTTCAGTGAAGGAAATCTGCCGTTCTTATCTGTCCAGCCAACAGTGAAACCAAACCTACATCAATATGGTTGGCTCTTAACTGCCCTCTGAAATGGCCTGGCAAGCCATTCATTCACATCATTTGCTACAAAATCTCAATTAAGGAATGAAATCAGATAAAACAGCTGGCAATGAAGTAGGCGCTGGAAATGACAATGGCAAAAACAGCCCTATCAAACCTGCAAAGAACTCCTTACTAATATCTGAGTGCTAGTGTCAAAATTGGGACAGTTGCCTCACAGACCTGTCAAGCATCAGCCTGACATAGTCATACACAGGGAATCATACTTTATAGACAATGTTCTGTACACCACCATCACCATTGCTGGATATGTTCTGATCCATTGGCAGGACAGGCCCAGCAGATGTGTTACACAGTGGTCTAGACTTAGGAGCAAGTTGGCCTTGAAATCGTCAACAATGGCTCAGGAACATCATGAAGTTTCATGGTGTCAGATCAAACATGAGCAAAGAAACTACCTATTGATTATCATGTATGTCCACAAGCATTTAGTCAGTGCACCACCATCACTCAGGAGCAGATGTGTGTACTATCTACAAGATGCACTGCAGAAATTCACCATTGATCCTTCCAAACCCACTACCAATTCCATCTAGAAGAACAAGAGCAGCAGATACATGGGAACACGACCACCTTCCATTTCCCCCTTCAAATCACCCATCATTCTGACTTGGGAGTGTATTGTCATTCCTTCACTGTCACTGGGCCATAATCCAGGAATTCCCTCCCTAATGCTATTGTGGTCTACCTGCAGCATATGGAGTGCAGTGATTCTAGAACCGCCACCTTCTCAAGGGAAAGTAGAGATGGACATTAAATGTTGGCCCATTCACCAATGCCCAATCCCAAGTGTGAATAAAAGAATGCTATCCTTCATGAATTTCCTTTAAGTGAGAGCAAACATCAACAATGAAACTCAACATCACCTCCAGTAACCTCTCAGTCTTTGACCATCTGAGAAACAGGGTTCACTGACAGAAACCTCAGACTTTGCAAGAAGCCCAAGATCTCCAAAGGAATTATGTTACCTGCCCTTCTTCTCTGCTGCATTGGAGACATAGACCATGCATAGCAGGTGTCTTAAGTATCTGGAGAACTATTACCAGAGATAACTCTGCAAAACCCTGCAAATCCAATGCCAGGATAGGTGCTCCAATGGCCAATGTCTTCTGTCTCCAACATAAGTGTTGGGCTACTGCCAATCAGCTGTGCTGGATAGGTCACATTGTCCTTGTTCCAGACCCATTTCTTCCATTACAAGCTTTCTGCTCCAAATTCCATCACAGCAAAGGGTCACCAGGAAAGGGGAGAAGTGCTCAAGGCTTCCCTGAAAAGGTATAACATCCCTGCTGACATACGGGCATAGCCAACAAAGCCTATGAATGACAAAGTATCAATGCTGCATGCAGGCGGTGCTCATCTGCTCCAACTGCTTTTATTTTGTTTTACTTATTTTTCTTACTTTAATGTACTTACCTTCTGTGGAGACATTAAGCCAACATGAGGAACATTGAGAAAGCATGGGGGGATGAGAGGAGCAGGCCCAGCCAGCTCCAATACTGGAGAATGAGCCAGTGCAGGGGAGATTGAACCCAGAGGGGCAGCGATAGACATCCCCTGGCATCTATGGCAGCAGCGAGAGGAGGTAGCTCAAGGTCTCCCAGCAACTGCAGCAGTGGCGAGCACTGGGAGAGCGAGCCCGATGCAGAGGAGATTGAACCCAGCATGGAGGAGAATGAGCTGAAAAATGTGTTGCTGGAAAAGCGCAGCAGGTCAGGCAGCATCCAAGGAGCAGGAGAATCGACGTTTCGGGCATAAGCCCTTCTTCAGAAGGAGAATGAGGCCTAGCGGGGAGTGAAAGCCAAGTGCAAGGCTAAGCACTTAAAGATTGCAAAGTTGAACGTTTGATTTTATTTCCTTATTTTTTTACTTTATATTTAAGATTTTTGCACCTAGACACCTTTGATGGCACTGGAAATGGCAACATTGTACACTTTTCACTGTAGTCCAGTATTCCCTGTACTTGAGCATATGTGACAATCAAATTTAATATTAATTCTAATTCTAAAAATGATCTTGCCCAAGATTGCTGCACTGGAGAAGAAGCATCGACAGAAGTGCCAACCATGAACAACACCAATAGGCTGAGGTTGAAGTCAAGTGTCAACAACACAAAGAGCGGGTTAAAACCTGAGCAACTTACTTATATGCCTCTTCATACACCACCTGACCCACTTGTGAGAAGGTGTGAGGATCAAACATTCAACAATTTAGTCATCTCAGAACCCACAACTCTGGACTAAAAGGAAGTTATCCCCAGTCTTCAGGGACTGTGTAAGAGTAAGAATTTGAACTGTATCTTTGACATGGGCAAAAATCATGAGGAGTTTGGGTTTATGCAGCTGTAAGATATTCATATGTGATTAATTGTTCAGCACAGATCTGTGGTCAGATTTTGCCAGCAGTTCCATAATCCAAACAACGAAACAGAATTATTTCTCAATGAAAACAAAAATGACATGCCATGAATTGTTTTTACTTACTCTGTTTTAGATAGAATTGCGAGAATACCTAATCTCAAAGGCAACAACAATGAGAAGGGAGTGCTTATTGACTGGTAATTCAATAGATATCTGTTTGTAACTTATTCATGAATGAAACTAATTTGTTGATATCCTGAATGTGGTCTTTGTTATACCTCTTTCTTTAGGTTTGCAATAGTTCCTTGGAGCTATAGAACTTGATATTACAAAATTGCTATGTGCTACCAAAACCTTTCAGCTTGTACTTACCAGGATAAAATTAGAAGATATTCAAGTATCTCAAATGGTATGTGTCAATGAATATCAGTCAGTTTCAATAAAATATATTCTTCAAAGAATCAATAACATATTACAAGGAACTAAATATATCGATCAAAGCTTATGCTCTCGTTTGCAGTTTTCTGACCATTTGTTCCACTGCTTCCATTGATAGAATTTCCAGATGGTGTACTAACAAATGCTTGGCTGAGCTCCAAGAATGACTAATGCATTTGGCTGAGTAGATAATGTTGACACAGAGGGCAGTGCCAATCTTATTTGATTAACACATATGCCTTGCAATGTTATTCTTTCTTTAAGGAATTCATTTAAATCCCTGTGTGTCCATTTATGCAAGATTAAAGTTATGTCATGGAAAAAGATTATTTGTCATTGGTAATATAAATGACTGTGATTTAATTGTCAATTTTATGAGAAGGGTTAGAGGGGCAATCCATTTTAAAGGCAATGTTGAATGGGTGTTTTTCCGTTAGTGTCTAATTCCGGAATACTTTTGTTCCATGGCTCATGCATCCTCTGAGGAAAAGTGAGCTATGTCTCCGAACAGAATGAACATGGAACATAGAACAGTCTAACTTAGGAAGGGGGCTTTGGCCCATGATGTTGTGCCAAACATGACACCAAATTAAAGTGATCTCTTCTGCCTATCCTTGGTCCATAACCCTCCATTCCTTGCATATTAATGTGCTTATCTAAAACCCCTTAAATGCCTTTATCATATCTGCCTACACCACCACTCCTGGCTATGCTTTCTAGATATCTGCCACTCGCTGTGTAAACAAACTTGTACCTCACACACAGGACCAAATCCATAAAAAATTCCTACCTGACTATGTCATCAGTAAGGAAGCCATGATGTGGATGTGCCAGTGTTGGACTGAGGTGGACAAGAATAAAGATCATAAAACTAGGTTATAGTCCAAGAGGTTTATTTGGAAGTACAAGCTTTCAGAGCACTGCTCCTTCATCAGGTGGACTTTGGGAGATGTAAAAACACAGAGTGGCCTAGCAGAGGCTGATAGCCAAGTTCGATACCCATGAGGATGGCCTCAACCGGGATCTTGGGTTCATGGCACACTACAGGTGACCCCACTACCCCATACACTCTTTCACACACACGCACACACACTCTTACACACTCACACACTCATGAAGACACTCTCTCATATGCACGCTGTTTCTCAAACACAAACACATATACCCCTCTTCACACACACACTCACACTCATGCATATACCCTCTCACAGGCTTATACTCTGTCATACTCATGCACACAATCTACCAAGCACACACACACACGCATGTTTTCCCTTGCACTCACATACACACATACTTAATATTCTTCCAGTTATATCCTGGTAAGTGCAAGCTGAAAAGCACACACTCCCAATCTCTTCCACATATACACACACACAAACACATGCAAACACTCTCTCTGTCTCCCTCACATGCATGCACACACACATTTAAGTCGATGGGATGAATTCGCATTTGCAGAATTGTAATTGCAAATACATTCTATTTTGTTCAAAAAGTACACAATGTGCAGGCAGTCAATGAAGGCAGTCAATCCATATAACATTTTATAAATTCCATTGGAAATATAGCCAGTGTGACTCAGGTTTGGGATACTGATAGATTCTAACCTCACACCTTTAATGTATTGCTTGAGCTGAGATGTCACTTTTTGTTATAAAACCTTAAGTTATTTCAAGAATGTGATTTAAAAGAAGTTC
Organism: Chiloscyllium plagiosum; assembly: GCF_004010195.1. Lineage (NCBI taxonomy): Eukaryota > Metazoa > Chordata > Chondrichthyes > Orectolobiformes > Hemiscylliidae > Chiloscyllium > Chiloscyllium plagiosum. The sequence continues at coordinate 101,036,388 of NC_057710.1, forward strand.
TGGGATTTACATCTTAATGAACCGAAACCTGCAGCCCATTCTAAAAGATGAAAGACTTAACAGCAATCTAGGTTTGTTCAATATATCGTTTCAGTTGTGTGACACTGTGGCCTTTTGCTATAAATTCTGTGCCTTATGTTCCTACTCCACTGGCTACCTGATGAAGGAGCAACACTCCGAAAGCTAGTACTTCCAAATAAACCTGTTAGACTATAACCTGGTGTTGTGTGAATTTTAGCATCAGAAAGGGTGGGAGTGCTACATGTTGTCTGATTTCACATATCATGATCCTGTTCCAGCAGGGCCACATGGTGGCTCAGTGGTTAGCACTACTGCCTCACAGTGCCAGGGACCTGGGTTCAATTTTAACCTTCATGACTATCTGTGTGGAGTTTGCACATTCTCCCCGTGTCTGCAGGGGTTTCCTCCAACAGTCTAAAGATGTGCAAGTTAGGTGATTTGGCCATACTAAATTGCCCATAGTGTCCAAGATGTATAGGTTAGGTGCATTAGTCAGGGGGAATGGGTCTGGGTGAGATACTCTTTGGAGGATTGGTGTGAACTTGTTGGACCAAATGACCTGTTTCCACACTGTAGGGATTCTATTCCAACTAAAATTGTTAGAAATAGGAATCTTGGTATTGGGTCCCAATTACTTTTTCAAAGCACTTTCTAACACAACCCAACTTGTTGCATATTTGGGTCTCAAAATAAATTAAACCAAATTAAATGCACTTTGTTTTGAAAGATACACTGCATGTAGAAGATTTATTGAATTTTTTTGAGCATCCAACAGAATTGATGCATGACAATAATGTGATAAACGTTATAGATCTTGGCTTTTGCAAGTCATTCATTAAAGTGCCTCAGTAGACATTTACAGCCAGCAATACAAGTCTTTGGTGTAAAGAAAGAAATTACAAACTGAATATTAAATTATCTAAAAACAGGACATGAAGAATGATAATCAATAATAGCAATTTCAGTTCGACAGTTGGGATATGCAAGGTAAGTTGTGAGCCTTCAATTTTATAAAATGACATTGATGAATTCCAAACAGTCCATGTTTTCAGATAATGAATAGTTGTTTAGTGCATCAAGATGTTTAAAATGAAACCAACGATGATCTATCAAATACCTATAATGGACATAACAAAAAGACAAATTTAGTACAAACTGAATCTTGGTGTTGTGAAATACAGTGTAAAATTATATCAAAAACTAATTAAAATTAAGGAAGTGATAGTAACACATGATCTTTGCATGCTCCATTTCTTAAGTTTATTTTGATCTTTTGGAGTCGCTGTGCCTTTGGATAGGTAGTGCTATGAAGAAGTGGGTATAACTTTAAGAGAGTTAATAGCAGCGGAACTACCAGACCCAACATCAAGTGAACTCAAAAGTTGTAACAAAGTAACACTGGGTCGAACCACTCAATTAGTTCGTTGCTTGGAGACAAAAACAAATTCGAATTCAGCCAATCAGTTTAAATTATACCTGAAACACATCAAACTACAATCATGTTTAAATTGAGTATATTGACAATCTTAAAAGCCAATGACATAATCTGATGCTCTGGAATATAAGACTGGGGAAAATCAAACAGTTGACAGGAGATCTGCCACATCCTAGAATGTAAGAGGCAGCTTGAAAAAAAATTCTCTTAAAGGTCCCTTTTCGCTCAATAACCTGTAACACAGAAATTCCTAACAAAGAGAAAAGAAGACACAGGAAAATCTGAAGACAAGAACCTACAGCTACCTGGTTTTGAGATCAGAAATGTTGTTTGGTAAAATCCTAATTGGGAGTTTTATCGGACTAGCATTATAGAAGGGTCGGTAACAGATTGGTTAGAGAAAGAAATTGTAAATAGTGGTTAGTCAATTATTCTCTGTTAAATTTTACTTTAAATAGTCCTTGGCCACTCGAATGCTTACAGATTACTGCATGGGATAAATCTTTTCTGTGTTGCTGGCTTTAAATTAAGCTGGAGCGTTTACCCTGAGTCGTGATAGTAGACATGACAGTTAGACATTGTTACTCAGACTACTGGGAGGCCTGTGGATAAAATTCTTTAACGACAAGATTTTAAGATTTTCTGCCTGTCCTACCTAAGTCCTTAGGTTATCATTAGGCCAAGTGGAACATAATGCCCTATCCAACATTAACCCTTTCAGAATCCCCATTACCTTATATAACAACTATAGTTATCTCATCAATAGCCACAGGTAAGGTACCAGGAGACTGGAGGTTAGCTAACGTGGTGTCACTATTTTAAAATGTTGGTAAGGAAAAGCCAGGGGTCTACAGACTGATGAGCCTGCATCTGTGGTGGGCAAATTGTTGGAGGGAATCATAAGGGATAGGATTTATATGTACTAGGAAAGCGAGGACTGATTAAAAATAGTCAACATGGCTTTGTGCATGGGAAATTATGCCTCACTAACTTGCTTGAGGTTTTATGAAGAAGTAAAGAAGAAGATTGATGAGGGCAGAGTGGTGAATATGATCAATATGGACTTCAGTGAGGTGTTCAACATGAATCCTCACGGTAGACTGGTTAGCAAGGTTAGATCACATGCAATACCTGGAGAGCTAGCCACTTGGATTCAGAACTGGCTTGAAGGAAGAAGACAGAGGGTGGTGGTTTAGGATTGCTTTTCAGACTGGAGGTCTGTGACACAAGGATCGGTGCTGGATCCACTGCTTTTCATCATTTACATAAACGATTTGGATGTGAACAGAGGGAGTATGGTTAGTAAGTTTGCAGGTGACACCAAAATTAGTGGTGTAGTGGACAACAAAGAAGGTTACCTCAGAGTACAACAGGATCTTGATCATTTGGGAGAGTAGGCTGAGGAATGGCAGATGGAATTTAATTTAAATCAATGTGAGGTGCTGCATTTTGGGAAGGCAAATCAGAGCAGGATTTATATTCTTAATGTGAAGGTCCTGGGGAGTCGTTGAACTAAGAGACCTTGGAGTGCAAGTTCATAGTTCCTCGGAAGTGGAGTCACATGCAGACAGGATAGTGAAGAACGTGTTTGGTCTGCTTGCCTTTATTGGTCAGTGGATTGAGTATAGTAGTTGGGAGGTCACGTTTCATCTATACAGGACATTTGTTAGGCCAGTTTTGTAATGCTGCATGCAATTTTGGTCTTCCTGCTATAGAGGAAGTTGTGAAACTTGAATGAGTTCAGAGAGAATTTATGAGGATTTTGCCAAGGTTGGAGGGTGTGAGCAATAAGGAGAGGCTAAATAGACTGGGGCTACTTTTCCTGAAGCATTGGAGACTGAGAGGTGGCCTAATAGAGGTTTATAAAGTCATGAGGGACATGGAAAGGGTAAATATCCAAGGTCTTTTCCCTGGAGTGGGGAGTGTCCGAACATAGAGGGCTTAGGTTAAAAGTGAGAGGGGAAAGATTTAAAAGGGACCTAAAGGATAATGTTTTCACACAGAGAGTGGTGCATGTGTGGAATGAGCTGCCAGGTGAAGTGGTGAAAGCTGGTACAATTATAACATTTAAAAGACATCTGGATGGATGTATGAATAGAAAGGGTGTAGAAGAATTGGGCCAAATGCTGGCAAATGAGACTAAATTAATTTAGGATACCTGCTCAGCATGGACAAGTTGGACTGAAGGTTCTGCTTCCATGTTGTACATCTCTATGACTCTATGTATATAATTGCAGACCTAAGTGATATTCATACATCGAAGACTGTAGAGTGATAGTCTTCAGCAAACACTATTTGGTAAACAGTCTTTATTTGATGGCACAGAATGTTTTTGTTTAGAGAAAACAGACAAGTTAACATCCAATAAATGCCTTCATGTATCTATGTTGGCTATTTCGACCTATTTAATTTAATAAAGTGCCTTTGTTTAAAAAAAGGGGAAAATGCTGTTGAATTTAACTGTTTTTGATTATATCAGTTTATTGGTCTGACCCATATTCATTTTGCTTGATTGATCAATCCAAGTGGAGAAGATCTTTGAAAGCTAAAGTAGGGAAACTTCCAGAAAAAAAACTGAAAACTCTTGAGTTGTGAACTTGTGTGACTGCTCACGTAGCTTAGATACAGCAAATATACCTGTTGAGGACTGTAAATGACTGTCATCTTTTCATTGCTTTGAAGTAAATCAGATTCACCAACAAACTGGTGAATAAACAACAAAATGCTCAGCACGCTACAGAAGAGTACACTACAAAGAAAATGAGGTGGATAACGTGGGAGGAGAATTTCACTGTATCTGTGAACCTATCTTAAGTCCATAAAACTACAAGCCCATAATAAAGAGGAAGAGGAGGAGATCATTCAGCCACTCAAGCCTGACCCACCATTCAATCTCATTATGGCTGGTCCATCATTCCTCGTATCACTTTCCCGCCCTTTCTCCATAACCTTTCTTCATTTCTCTACTCATCAAGTATACACAAGAACACTGCACCCACAGCTGTCTGTGGCAAGGAGTTCCAAAGACTCTCAACCCTCTGACAGTATAAATTTCTTCTTATCTCAGTCTTAAATTGCCACCCCTTTGTATTGAGATTATGCCCTCTGGTCCTAGACTCCTCCAAGATAGGAAATATCCTATCAACATTTACACTGTCAATCCACTTTCAATGGGATCATCTCTCATTCTTCTAAACTCAAATGAGTAAAGTTAGCATACAAGTTCAGAAGGTAATAGGGAAAACAAATGAAATGTTGGTTTTTATTTCAAGGAGAATAGAATACAAAATTGGAGCTGTTTTGTTAAAACAATACAAAATAATAGATAGACCACAGCTGGAATACTGTGAACTCTTTGAGGCCCCTAATCTAAGGAAAGCATTGAGGCAGGCCAGAGAAGCTTCACTAAGCCTGGGAATGGTGGGGACTGTCTTATGAGGAGAAATTATGTAAGTTGGGCTTGTATTCATTGGAACCTAGACAAATGACATACAATCTTTTTGAAACATAAGAGTTTTAAGTTACTCGACAAAGTAGATGTGGAAAAGTAGGAGTATGCAGGAGCAGAGAGAAAATCTTAGAATAAGGGGTTACCCATTTAGGACAAGGATGAATAGAATTTCTTCTCTCTAATATGTGGAATTCTTTACTGTGGAGGGCTATTAAGTTTGAGTCATTAAGTGTATTCAAGGCTGGGACAGGCATGTCTTTAAATAGTAAGGTAATCAAGAGTTACATGGAAAGGGCAGGAAGTAAAATTGAGAATTACCAGATCAAAAGTATCTCACCAAATGGTGGAACAGACTTGAATGGCTGAATGGCCTGCTTCTTTTGGTTTTATAGTCTTAGGTGCAAAGTGAACAGATAAACTACAGAAATGTGCAGTACAAACAGTTTAAGTTGCAACACCAGATTATAGTCCAACAGGTTTATTAACCTGGATTTATGTGATTTTTTTAAGTTTGTCCACCCCCGTCCAACACTGGATCCTTCACTTTAAAGTTGCACAAAGCTATGAAATTCAGAAAATAAATATCACACAATGAAATCTCAAGCGCTACGAGCCAAATCTATATGAATGGTTCTGAGTGCTGATACATTGTTCTCTTTAAACACAGGTAAATGATATGGAGGCAGACAGCTACCTTTTCTGCTGTCATGAGTTAGAGGCCTGTGCTGATGGATTCATGGTTTCTGAGCCATGGACAGGTCTGCTGCAATTGGTGCAATCTATATCTGTGCAAAACACATCTCTGCTGTCAGGTACAAGGAACCATTATAAACACATTGAAAAATACACCTAGCATAACTTTCAAGAAACTGTCTCTTTGATATTTCATGGCCCACCTGACCATCTCTGCTTTCTTGGAGTGATTCAATCACTAGCATCGGGTCCGTGTATCTCTTGGCCATCTCTACCCTTCACTATTGCTTAAGGATGAGACAATACAATGGGGGGAGGTGAAGGCTTCCTGCATCCACTCTGTGGATACCATGACAGTCACCATTCTCTCAATGGAGGAAGCCTTAGGCTTACAGGCCAGACACATGGTACCATTCAAAACAAGGAGAGACTATTCCATCGTATGCATATGAAAGGGAACAGCTTCTGGAATCCCAATAGATATGCACACATTTCATGTTGCTGCTTAAGTCTCTGTTGCTTTGCAGATCTTTGTGAAGCTAATCATCAATGGGCCTTTTCTCAATCATTTAATGGGGATCGGCCACAGCAGTCACTGGCTCCACTATTTGTTCTTACATATCTTTGTCATGCCTATCATCCAACGTTACCCTTTGTGGCCACAAGTCAATTGTCCTAATGTGAGGGTAAAAGTGAAACAGCTAGCAGTGTGTTGTCTCATAATGGCTTTACTTTTCTTCAAATTTCATCAAGAGACTTACACCCACAATATTGATCTAATTGTTCCCTTTAGAAATGCAGATAGACCTGCTGTACATTAATAAGTTTTCTGATATAAACTGAAAAACTCTGAATTATTTCATCTATAACCAGAGCCAAATTGGCTAGTTTTGTTCAGTTGCTTTGAATAACACTGGAGTTGATTGTAGAGATACTGATTGGTTGGGAAAAGAGCTGTTGCATTTTAAATTTCATTGATGTTTTCCCATTCTCATCAACAACATTTTTATTTCATACAAATGGTAATCCATCCCCCATGTTACAAAGCACATTATTGTTGCTTAAGTTCTTTGCTCATATGTTCAGGAAAATTAAAGCAAGAATCGTAAACAAATTGACAAAGCACATTTATTAAATGCAGCAGAAAGATATGGGGTTTGAAATGACCAGATTCTGTCACAGCATCCCCATTCATAAAATGAAATGAGCAACTTTCAAGATGTCCTCACTTTTCAATCCCATTTCCTATTTGATTTGAATTGATTTGTTGTAGTCATATGTACCTGAGTACAGTTAAAAGTTTTGTTTGTGAACAGTACAGGCAGATCATAGCAAATAGGGACATAATCATAGGCTGTTTAGGCAGAGCGAGGCATTCAGGTTATACTGTACAGGAGGTGTGCAAAAGAAGATCAACATTATATGAAGTTAGAGAGCCCATTCAGCAGTCTAATAATGGCAAGGAAGAAGCTGTCCTTGAACCTGTTGCTGCGTGTATTCAAGCTTCTGTATCTTTTGCTCAACGGCAGAGGTTATAGGAGAGCATTACCAGGGTGGGAGGGGTCTTTGATGATGTTAGCAGCCTTTCCGCGGCAACAAGAAATGTAGATGGAGTTCCTGGATGGGAGGTTGGCTTCCGTGATGGTATGGGCTGTAGTTTTTTCCGGTCCTGGGCAGAGCAGTTGCTCTATCAGGCCGTTATGCACCCAGATAGTATGCTTTCTTCGGTGCACCTATAAATGGTCTTATTCTATTTATGTGGTCGGCAGGAATAACAATATTGCTTCAAAATTACTGACAAGATAATTAATGGAGTTGTGATTGTGTAAATGTAGAAAAATTAGAATATAATAAAATGGCCATGGAGTTCAATAGATTATAAGGCAATAAATTGTACACCACAGGCGTAAGCAAAGGTGTACACTTCATATGTCACTTCATTTGTCAACCACACATATCAGCTTTGCACCACTAGCCCAAGAATAAATGGCCACAAAGAGGTCTCCTAGCTTAGACAGTTTGAAAAGTATTGTTTGTGGCCAGCTCTTGGGATGCCCTGTCGATGACCTTATTCACAAAAGTACTGAAACAGAATAATAATATTATGTAAATTAGATAATTAACAACATTAATAATACATAGCTATAATATTACACATCGTCATGTCCAATATATTAATGATCTCCAACAGGATACATTATTGCAAAACGGCAACATAATGTAGCAGTAGCTCCAATTTTCTTTAAATGACACAGGTTACAACCACTAATGGTCCCTCATGAATATCACTACAAATTAAAATAGAACTGTGAAACTGTGTATGAAATAGAAACAAAATGTGTCTAATTAGCACTAGGATAAGTAGCAATGGTGAACATTTACTTATTTCACGAAACTGATATTTAAGGTGACTTTTGATGCCTTTCTGCTTCAAGGTGTTTTAACATGTTATCAATTGTTTTATCATTTTTTTTCATCCAGAGCAAAATACTCCGTTCATAATTGAAATACATTTTCTATGAATTTCTGGAAAAAAACCCAGCAAAATTAACAGAACTGTTTAATAGGTTCTGATGGTTTAAATTAATGACTAGAAATATTAAGAAGTGTATTTGGTGTATTTAGGTATCAAAGTGTAGCATATTTAGACAAAATTTATTTGAAATAAATTAAATGTACCGTTGTCTTTTTTTTTAATTGGAAGTAAATTCTGATTTTTATATGCTCAGTAGTTTAAAAAGTTTGGACGATGAATTCAATTATTTGGATTTATCACACATGAAAAATGTCATAAACATATATTACTGTTACCCTGCTTAAAATGTTGCATCTGGTGATGACTCAACTTGAAGTGATTTTCAACAGGAGGATCTCCACAGCTAATGAACATAAATCTCCAAAGATTCTGTAAAATAGTTTGGCTCAAAAATGCCAGTACAACTCACAGAATTCAGGGAAGGAACATCGTGCTCGAGATATGCCATCCCTTTTGCCCAGGTTTGGATTTTGTACTTGCCAAATCCTCTGCCTTAATTGGTGAAGATAAAAATTTACTTCACTGTCACAGGATGTTAATAGAATACCAAGGCAAGACGTTGGCCTTCTTTGCAGCCAGGATAATTGAATAAATATCAAAAACCAACAAAAAGAAAGATGTGAAGGCAAAGTAAGATTTGGCTTTAGAGGAAACAGATTCTGGAGTAGAGTGGTGCTGGAAAAGCACAGCAGTTCAGGCAGCATCCGAGGAGCAGTAAAATCGATGTTTCGGGCAAAAGCCCTTCATCAGGAATACAGGCAGTGAGCCTGAAGGGTGGAGAGATTAATGAGAGGAGAGTGGGGGTGGGGAGAAAGTAGCATGGAGTATAATAGATGAGTGGGGGTGGGGATGAAGGCGATAGGTCATGGAG
>NC_057710.1:101045908-101054594 GCF_004010195.1 Chiloscyllium plagiosum
GATGCGTTGGAGGGCATCTTTAACCATGTGGGAAGGGAAATTGCGGTCTCTAAAGAGGAGGCCATTTGGTGTGTTCTGTGGTGGAACTGGTCTTCCTGGGAGCAGCTACGGCAGAGGCGGAGGAATCGGGAATATGGGATGGCATTTTTGCAGGAGGTAGGGTGGGAAGAGGCCTAATCCAGGTAGCTTTGGGAGTCGGTGGGTTTGTAAAAAATATTGGTGTCAAGTTGGTCGTCATTAATGGAGATGGAGAGGTCCAGGAAGGGGAGGGAGGTGTCAGAGATTGTCCAGGTAAATTTAAGGTCAGGGTGAAATGTGTTGGTGAAGTTGATGCAGTCATCAATGTAGTGGAAAAAGAGGTGGAGAGTGGTGCTGGTGTAACTACGGAAGATGGACTGTTCTACGTAGCCAACAAAGAGACAGGCATAGCTGGGCCCATACGGGTGTCCATGGCTACCCCTTTGGTCTGCAGGAAGTGGGAGGATTCAAAGGAGAAATTGTTAAGGGTGAGGACCAGTTCGGCCAAACGAATGAGAGTGTTGGTGGAAGGCTATTGTTGGGGACGTCGGGAGAGGAAGAAATAGAGGGCTTGGAAGCCAATGTCATGGCGGATGGAGATGTAGAGGGATTGGATATCCATGGTGAAGTTGAGGTGTTGGGGGCCAGGAAAACAGAAGTCTTGGAGGAGGTGGAGGCCATGGGTGGTGTCTCGAACGTATGTGGGGAGTTCCTGGACTAGGGGGGAATAGGACAGTGTCGAGGTAGTTAGAGATGAGTTCAGTGGGGCAGGAGCATGCTGAGACAATGGGTCGGCCAGGGTGGTCAGGCTTGTGGATCTTGGGAAGGAGGTAGAACCGGGCAGTGCGGGGTTCCCGGACTATGAGGTTGGAAGCTGTGGGTGGGAGATCTCCTGAGGTGATGAGGTTGTGTATGGTCTGGGAGATGATGGTTTAGTGATGGGGAGTGGGGTCATGGTCGAGGGGGCTGGATGGAGTGTATTGGAGGCAGGTGAAGGGGTCCTCGGAAGGCGGGCGGGAGTCCTGATTGTAAAAGTAAGCTCGGAGGCAGAGGCAGCAGAAGAAGTGTTCGATGTCACGGCATGTATTAAATTCATTGATGCGTGGACGGAGGGGGATAAAGTTGAGTCCTTTGCTGAGGACTGATAATTCGTCCTCAGTGAGAGGGAGGTCCAGAGGGATGGTGAAAACTCGGCAGGGCTGGGAGCTGGGACCTGGTGTGGATGTGGATCTGGGAGTGGGGGCGGAGCCTGTAACTGGAGTGGGTGCGATGGTGGGGGGAATGGGGGTGGAGTCATGAGCAGGGGTGGTGTTCCCCTCAGGGTTCTGCGGGGCGGGGATGGTGACAGTGGGATCTGCAGGGGGCATGTCAGCAGAATGCAGGTGAGTGGCGTTGGTGGGGCTGGAAGTGGCAAACACGGCAGTAGGGGGGTGGAAGTCACTGAGTGTGTGACATCAGCGATGATGTGAGGGACGGAAGTGATGTCACGTGTTGTGCATGAGGAATTGTGAGGGGCAGAAGTGGCTGTGGAAGCAGCTATGATGGGGGGGGCGGAAGTGATGTCATCAATCAGCGTGGGGATGGTGGTTGCAGCAGCCGCATGACAAATGGCATTCGAGCAGTTCCAGAGGCCGGGGGAACCTACTGGAATGTTTGAGGAGTGCTGGTTATGGAGGTGGGGAGATAAAAGTTTGTTGTACTTACAGTTTTTGATGTTTGAGACAGTGTTGAAATACTGTTTGTTGAGAGTATGAATTCTCCTGAGAATATAGTGAAAGAGGGGTCCTTTGCAGTTCTGAGAGAGTGTGGCCCTCAGCTGAGGCACGGCTGACTATAGGGAGGTTAGGTGCCGATGCATTGCTGCGAGTGTGGAGCGGAGGATCTTGAAGGAGAACTGTTGCTGGTGTTTTTGAATCTGTAGTCTGTACCATTTGTCCTGTTCGGATCCAAACTCTGCTGGTTTAAAGGTGGTCCGAAGTCCGTGTGGGTTGAGTTGGTTACGCAGGCAGGCACTGAGGAAGCAAATGTGACTGTAGTAACGAGTCTGTTTCAGGACATGGTTGAAGAGCTTCAGGGCAGAGGAAATGACTTGGGAGTTGTAGTGGGAGAGCGACTCACTGAGATTCTTGTAGAGAGAGGAGGAAAACTTCTTCAAGGCAGGCATCCTTGCAAGAGGATTCGCAGTAGGGTTAAAATCAACGAGGTAAAAACAATGACTGCAGATGCTGGAAACCAGATTCTGGAGTAATGGTGCTGGAAAAGCACAGCAGTTCAGGCAGCATCTGAGGAGCAGTAAAATCAACGTTTCGGGCAAAAGCCCTTCATCAGGAAGGGTGGAGTGGATAGGTGGAAAAGAAGATAGGCAGGTAGGACAGTCTTGGGTATGGTGCTGAGCAGGACGTTTGGAACTGGGGTGAGATGGGGGAAGGGGAAATGAGGAAACTGGTGAAGTCTATATTGATGTCCTGGGGTTGAAGTGTTCTGAGGCAGAAGATGAGACGTTCTTCCTCCAGGCGTCGGGTGGTGAGGAAGCCGCAGTGAAGGAGGCCCAGGACCTCCAAGTCCTCAGTTGAGTAAAAGCGGGAGTTGAAATGTTGGGCCACAGGGCGGTGTGGTTGATTGGTGCGAGTGTCCCAGAGATATTCCCGAGAGCGCTCTGCTAGGAGGCGTCCAGTCTCCCCAATGTAGAGGAGACCGCATTGGAAGCAATGTATACAATAAATGATGATGGATGTGCAGGTAAAACTTTGGGTGTGGAAGGCTCCTTTTGGGCCTTGGATGGAGGTGAGGGAGGAGGTGTGGGTGCAGGTTTTGTAATTCCTGCTGTGGCATGGAGGGTGCCAGGATGGCAGGGTGGGTTGTTGGGGGGCGTGGACCTGACCAGGTAGTCATGGAGGGAACGGTCTTTGCGGAAGGCAGAAAGGGGTGGGGAGGGAAATATATCCCTGGTGGCGGGGTCTGTTTGGAGATGGCGGAAATGTCGGCAGATGAGTTGGTTTATGTGAAGGCCGATAGGGTGGAAGATGAGGGCCGGGGGGTTCTGTCCTTGTTATGGTTGGAGGGGTGGGGGTCTGAGGGCGGAGGAAACAGACTGAGTTTCATAACCTGCACAAGCATAGCTGGCACATTTTTGTGATTTTAACATTCCTGATCCAATTACCACAAAATTGAGAACAAATTAAGAGAAATTGAATGTGTAATTAGTCAGTGGTAATTGTGTAAAATGGGCAGGTTGTGAATCAGCAACTAGTTTCACATTTCATCCAAGATAAGCAAAGAAAAGGCTTTCTATGAACGATCAGTCTGTTCTTCGTAACTGGACTTGATTAGTGAGGCTTTAGAAATCCCTACCTCAGAAGCCAGAGGAGGTGAGGCCATTAAATAGTTTTAAAATGGAGATACATTCTTGTTAAACAAGAGAATCAAAGGTCGTCATGATTTTATGAGAATGTAGAAACAGAACAGCCATGATCTTATTGAACAGCGGAGCAGGCTCGAAGGCCAGATTTTTATTTCTGATCCCATTTTGTATGATTGTGTGCACCTCAATTGTACTTGTGACTATTACCAAAAATGACTGAATATCCAATGTTAGTAAGTAGGTCAGCATCTTCATTATGCAATTCATAAAAATCTACATAAAATAACTTATGAAAGATATGCATTCCTTCTTATATTGATTTGGATGGAATGGATTCCATTGTCATTGGAAAGGTCCAAAGTCAATTAAAATCATTGATTTACATATTGACTAAAATGTACACTGAATAGTATGATTAAACACAGATATGTATGAAGGCATGAGGGAGGAGTAGGGTGAGGCCACTCAGCCCCTTGAGCCTATTCATTAAGTTCATGGCAATTCTGATCATATCAGACTCCTGCCTATTTCCAATAACCTTTCACCCTCTTGCTATTCAAGAATCCTTTTATCTCTGACTTGAAAATATTCAAAGACTCTACTTCCACTGTTTGTTCAGGAAGAAAGTTCTGAAGATTCATGACCCTCTCTGAGAAGAAAAGTCTCTTATTTCTGTTTTATATGGATGTTGCTTATTTTTTAAGAGTCACCCCTAATTGTAGATTCTCAGACAAGGAGAAACCTCCCTTCCAAATTCACCGTGGCCAGACTCACAGAATCTCAGATGTTTCAGTCAAGATGCCTTGTATTCTTAGCAAAATCAGTGGATGCAAGCCTAGCCTGTCCAAATGGTCCGAATAAGATACCTTTGATATGATTTGATTTATTATTGTCATTTGTACCGAGATACAGTGAAAAGGCATTGTTTTGCATTCTACAGAGTATGAATCATACCTTACATAAGTACATCAGGGTACGAGAACAGAATGCAGAATAGTGTTGCAGCTACAGAGAAGATTCAGAGAAAGATCAGCTCCAGTGTATGAGAGTTAAGTTCATAAGTCTGATGACAGCAATGAAGAAGATGTTCTTGAATCTGTTGGCTCATGTTTTAAAAGATTTTTCCAACTGTTTCCTAACAACACAGCATATCACAGCCACAATTCCTTCCTCAGTGCCTACCACAGGCACACCTCATTACTCAGTGTCTATTAGAGCCACACCTCCTTCCTCAGTGCCTACAACAGCCACATCTCCTTCCTCAGTGCCTACAACAGCCACACCTCCTTCCTCAGTGCCTATTACAGCCACACCTCCTTCCTCAGTGCCTACCACAGCCACACCTCCTTCCTCAGTGCATATTACATCGACACCTCCTTCCTCAGTGCCTATTACAGCCACATCTCCTTCCTCAGTGCCTACCATAGCCACACCTCCTACCTCAGTGCCTATTACAGCCACACCTCATTCCTCAGTGCCTGCCACAGCCACATCTCCTTCCTCAGTGCCTATTACAGTCACACCTCCTTCCTCAGTGCCTACCACAGTCACACCTCCTACCTCAGTGCCTATTACAGTCACACCTCCTTCCTCAGTGCCTACAACAGCCACATCTCCTTCCTCAGTGCCTGCCACAGCCACATCTCCATCCTCAGTGCCTATTACAGTCACACCTCCTTCCTCAGTGCCTACAACAGCCACATCTCCTTCCTCAGTGCCTGCCACAGCCACATCTCCTTCCTCAGTGCCTATTACAGTCACACCTCCTTCCTCAGTGCCTATTACAGTCACACCTCCTTCCTCAGTGCCTATTACAGTCACACCTCCTACCTCAGTGTCTATTACAGCTACACCTCCTTCCTCAGTGTCTATTTCAGCCACACCTCCTTCCTCAGTGCCTAGCACAGCCACACCTCATTCCTCAGTGACTATTACAGACACACCTCCTTCCTCAGTGCCTATTAAAGCCACACTTCCTTCCTCAGTGCCTACCACAGCCACATCACCATCCTCAGTGTCAATTACAGCCACACCTCCTTCCTCAGTGCCTGTTAAGACCCCTTAAAATCTTATATTGATCAAAAGATTGCCTCTCATTCATTTAAACTTGAATGATTAAAGGCCCAACCTCCCCAACATTTCCTGCCCCTCAGTACCTGCTACCAGTCTTATGAATCTTACCTGGATTGCCTCCAATGTCAGTATCTCTTTCCTTAGATAAAGAACCCAAATCTGTTTATAGTATTCTAGCTACGCCCATGCTCTATTTGATGTCAAGCTTTGGCAGGCAAATGCTTAGCTATTACCATTTACCATGGGGATTCAGATCTGATGGATATACTTTCGGATTTTAATTTCAGCACTGAAGCACTGAACTGTAAAGAAATGTTCCATATATTTCACATTCCCATGCTCTTGTGCAATCCTTGTGTAAACTTAGACTTACATCAAGATAAAGTCTGAGAAATTGTTCATTAATTCCATTCAACAATAAAGGCAGTTCCAGAAAATTATAGGAATTTCTTTTTTTCAGTCACAGAATGTTGGTTCACTGGTCCAGCTAGCATATGCCCTCCAGTGCATCCCATTGACTTCCCGCACCTCCGCTCTCAAACACCACCCTTGGAATCACAACAAGGACAGAACCCCCCTTGTCCTCCCCTTCCAGCCCACCAACCTCCATATACATCGCATATATATGCCATTTTAGTAAACCTACAAATAGACCACACCTCTATCTGCATTCTGTAAAGACCATTCCCTCTGCAAATCCCTTGTCAAGTCCATGCCCTCAACCCCCCCCCCCCAACAACCCACCCTCCCGTCTTGGCACTTTCCCCTGCCATCGCAGGAATTGCAAAACCTGTGCCCACACCTTCCCCATCACCTCCATCCAAGGGCCAAAAAGAGCCTTCCACATCCATCAAAGTTTCACCTGCTCTTTCACACATGTCATTTACCTTATTCACTGCTCCCGATGCGGCCTCCTCTACATTATGGAGACAGGATGCCTACTCACAGAGTGCCTCAGAGAACATCTCCAGGACACCTGCACCTATCAACCCCACCACCCCATGGCCGAACACTTCAACTTCCCTTCCACTCCACTAAGGACATGCAGGTCCTGGGCCTCCTCCATTGCCACACCCTTACCACCTTACAAATACAGAGCTATGGATGTAAGACAGTCAAGAATCCATCACTTTTTCAATCAGACATTTTATTAATGTACTTTAAATTCCCAGGTTCTACATGCTTATTGTTGATGCACAATGGAGATGACTGAATTATTTATTTCAGTGGATGAGTTAGCTCAGCTCTGCAGCACCACAGAGAGTGGTGGCTACTGCTGGTATTACATGTGGTCAATGAGGTTGTGTACCCTTATAACCAGGTACAGAACGATCTCGGTTATCTGAACATCAATTATCCGAATTTCAGATTATCCAAACAAGATCTCAAGGTCCCATAAATGTTTCCTTTGTTTACAATAAGATCAGTTATCCGAACAAAGTACTCGCTGCCCATCTTGTTTGGATATCGAGGTTGTTCTGTATATGGTTTCTAGGGCATCAGGGTCAATCCAAAAGACTTTTGGGAGGTAAATAGGACAGGAGTCACTGAAGATAAGCAGCACCCAAACTCTGGAGGGAAGCCATTGCCATCAGGTAAGAACGGGGGGAGGAGGACTCTTATATGAGTCAAGGAGTGTATAATGATGAAATGTGGTGTGTTTAAATTTTCTAGCTGGCAGTTCTGACACATTTCTGCTGAATTTCAGCAAGTAGGAACACAGGCCTAAGTGCACAAAGTTAGCAGCTCAAGAACAGAGCATGTGCTCTGCAATTCGCTAAGTGATGGAATTCAGTGGGAGGGAAGGATTACTTTGATCTTTTACCAAAAAAGAAGTGGTCTGACAGACGGAGCTGAAGACTAGCAGTGCAGTGTAAGAGCCAAACCCTAGAAGCATAAATGAGGTGAGAAGATTGGTGAGTGACGACAACAATAGTCACCCAAGGCTGGTATTGAACCCAGCACCCTGGTGCTGCGAAGCAGCTGTGCTAAGCACTGAGCCATCCTTTGAATAATAGATCCATGGTTCTTGCAAACTGTATGAGTGAGAGCTCATGGCATCATTGTACAAGGGACATTCAAGTGGAGGTTGTAAAAAGGAATGATGTGGTAGTAGGGGCTGCATAGGTAGGGCTACAGATACTGTTCTCAGCAGCCCATTCTCTGTATATAGCCCAAAGGCCATGCTGCCTGCTCAGTGCCATGGTTATCTGCTCTCGGCTGGAAAGGAAGGAAAGAACTCAGTTGTTGTGATCCATGGAAGTACCAAAGGCATGGGTGCAAGGAGTGAAGTTCTGCCACTGGGAAGGAGGGCAGCTAAGGGCTGATTTAACAAGCAGAAGTGGAAAGATGTCTGAGCCCGAAATTAGATCAGAGTTGTATCGGTGGCTGAAAGATTGTCATTAGAAAAATAGGTTTCCATTCTCAGGCACTGACACCAGCCTGTTCGAGGCAATGACAGAGATGTACGACCGGGGCAACCTTCACCTGAAAGATGCTGGAGTGTGTCTGTCTGTGTGTGTGTTTCACCTGAGGAATGATTTGGAAAATCAAAGATAAAGGACAAAGTAAATAGACATACTTAAACTGGAAAGACAGCAAAGGTTTCCAACGCTGTTGCCAGGATGAGTAGGCCTAAGTTATAGGAAGAGTCGGGAGTGTGGTGCTGGGGGGGCACAGCGGGTCGGGCGGCGTCCGGGGGCAGGGGAGTCAATGTTTTGGGCATGGGCCCTTCATCAGGAATGACGGGCATAAGTCCTTCCTCGATTCCTGATGAGGGGCTTGTGCCTGGGGTGTTGGCTCGCCTGGTCCTTGGATGCTGCCTGACCTGCTGTGCTTTTCCAGCACCACACACTCCACTCTGATCTCCAGCATCTGCAGTCCTCACTTTCTACTGAGTAACAGAGAGGTTGACCAGGATAGGACTTTATTCCTTGGAATGTAGGAGAATGAGGGGTGACCTTATTGAAGTGTATAAAATCATGAGGGGCATAGATAGGATGAATGCAGATAATCTTTTCCCCAGGGATGGGGGATTGAAAACTAGAGGGTATAGGTTTAAGGTAAGAGGGGAAAGATTTCAGAAGGACCTGAGGGACAACTTCTTTACACAGAGAGTGGTGCGTATATAGAATGGGCTGCCAGAGAAAGTGGCTGAGGCAGGTACAATAGCGACATTTAAAAAACATTTGGATAGGTACATGGATGGGAAGGGTTTAGAAGGATATGGACCAA
>NC_057710.1:101054978-101064875 GCF_004010195.1 Chiloscyllium plagiosum
GACAGGGAGAAAAGGAAAGGTGAAGAGATCATTCTTTTAATAAAGGAAGGGATCAGAAGATGAATATCACAGTTCAAGATGGAGAGATGGTTTGGCTAGAAATAAGAAATATTGAAGGTAAAATAACCTTTGCTGAAAGTGGCTTATAGGTTTCCCAACAGTAGCTACACAGTAGGACATAATGTAAATCAATGGGAGCCTATAAGAAAGATACTGTAATAATGGTGGGTGACTTTAATCTCCACACTGATTAGATAAATCAGATTGGCAAAGATAGCCTGAAGAATGTTAACAGTTTGTTTTTGAACACCACATTCTGTAACCTGAAACAAAAACAAAAATTGCTGGAAGGGTTGCGCAGGTCTGGCAGCATCTGTGGAGAGAAATCAGAGTTAACGTTTCGATTCGAGTGACCCTTCCTCAGAACCGGTTCTGTATTCTAATAGGGAAGAGGCTATTCTGAACCTGACAAAGAATTTGTTAGAACCTTTACAGCAAAGCATTCTCATAGATAAGATGATCATAACACAATAGAATTTCACATTCAGTTTGATTGAGAAATATCTGTCCATGATGCCATGATGTCATGCTGCAACTATACAAAATGCTAGTGTGGCCTCACTTGGAATATTGTGTACAGTTCTGGTCGCCCCATTACATGAAGGATATGGAAGCATTGGAAAAGGTGCAGAGGATGTTGCCTGGTCTGGAGGGAAGGTTTTATGAGGAAAGGCTAAGGGACTTGAGTCTGTTCTCATTGGAGAGAAGGCGGCTAAGAGGGGATTTAATAGGGACATACAAGATGATCAGAGGATTAGATAGGGGGGACAGTGAGAGTTTTTTTCCTAGGATGGAGACGTCAGCTTGTACCATGGGGCAAAGCTACAAATTGAGAGGTGATAGATTTAAGACAGATGTTAGAGGCAGGTTCTTTACTCAGGGAGTGGTAAGGGCGTGGAATGCCCTGCCTGCCAATGTAGTTAACTCAGCCACATTAGGGAGATTTAAACAATCCTTGGATAAGCATGTGGATGATGATGGGATAGTGTAGGGGGATGGGCTCAGATTAGTTCGCAGGTCAGCGCAACATTGATAGCCGAAGGGTCTGTTCTGCGCTGTATTGTTCTATGTTTTATAATTAGTGTCTTAAACATAACTACAATTACAAGGATACGAAGACAGTAAAAACCGAACAAACTGCAAATGCTGTAAATCAGAAACCAAAACCGAAATTGCTGGAAAAGTTCAGCAGGTCTGGCCGAATCTGTGGAGAGAAGGACCTTCCAGAGAAGGTTCACTTGACCTGTAGCATTAACTCTGATTTCTCTCCACAAGTGGGGGGCACGGTGGCACAGTGGTTAGCACTGCTGCCTCACAGCGCCACGGACCCAGGTTCAATTCCCGCCTCAGGGCGACTCTCTGTGTGGAGTTTGCACATTCTTCCCGTGTCTGCGTGGGTTTCCTCCGGGTGCTCCGGTTTCCTCCCTCAATCCAAATATGTGCAGGTTAGGTGAATTGGCCATGCTAAATTGCCCGTAGTGTTAGGTGAAGGGGTAAATATAGGGGAATGGGTCAGGGTGAGGTGCGCTTTGGCGGGTCGGTGTGGACTTGTTGGGCCGAAGGGCCTGTTTCCACACTGTAAGTAATCTAATCTAATCTATTAGTGCTTACCATCCCCATCTCTGGGAAAATGGCAGCAGAGTTGAGAAATGTTCTCAGTTGGATACTTAACTGGCTTGTCTGAGTTCTGGACAGACCTGCTACAGCATGACAGCTGAAGGACATCAGCCAACCCTCCCTGCTGCCTTACTGCATCATTTTGCCCACCTTCCCATCTCTAACACGATTCGTAAAAGATTTAGACCCATTGTGCCTTTGCTCCTATGCAGTGCTATCCCAGTGGCTGTCGCATGGCTGGTGGAAGATTCCGAAATGTCGACTCTTCTGTTCCTCAGATGCTGCCTGACTTGCTGTGCTTTTTCCGGTGCCACTCTTTTGACTCTCCAGCATCTGCAGTCCTCACTTTCTCCTGGTGGAAGATTGCTGACTTTCCCTCGGAGAGATTGAAGATTATCCTGCAGGAAGACTTCTCTTCCTTCAGGGCCAGTTTCAGACTGCTGCTGCAACAGCAGCACGGGCAGCAGCAGTCCAGAAAGACGTGCTGACTGCCAACAGTAAAGGCACTGGTGGATGATTTGGAAGTCTAGCTTTTGCTCCCAGGTAAGAGGCCTGCAGGTTCATGGTGTGATGGTTAGGGTCTTTCTACCCTTAGAATTTCTCAGCTCTATCCAAACTGACTCTACATTCCCTGATTCTATATCCCCCCTCGCAAGGGACTGAATATCATTCCTCACCAACAGGGCCACCCCCACCCCCTCTGCCCGTCGGTCTGTCCTTTCGATAGCACGCATAGCCTTGAATATTCATTTCTCAGGCCCTGTCCACTTGAAGCTACGTCTCAGTTATCCCCACAACATCGTACCTACCAATTCCCAACTGAGCCTCAAGCTCATCCATCTTATTTCTTATGCATCATTTATTCACATATAATATTCTTAATTTGTTACTCCCCTCACCCTTTCTATCAATCCCTATTTCACTTGACCATACTGTATGATCCCTCATTCAGTTTTCTGTTCCATTGCTTCTGTTTTTTTTACTTAAGTTCTCTCTTTCCCTTTAACTTCCTTCTTAATTTCCAGTCTGTTCCCTCCCCCACTACTTAGTTGAAACACACCTGTGTTGCAGTGGCAAACCTGCCTGCCAGAATGCTGGTCCCCCACCTATTAAGGTATAACACGTCTCTCTTGTATAATTTATCCTTACCGCAAAACATACCCCAGATGTCTTGGACATCTGAAAGCGGAGGAAGAGCATTAGGTTCAAGTAAGGAGTTGGAGTGGAAGAGCACGAGGACCATGGTGATACCTGCAGCTTACACGAATGCAGGAGAAGGGTGACATGGGATTAGAGCATAAAAAAAGAGAAATCTTGAATATTCTCTGTAACATTGGTTACTGTTATCTCCGTAACATCTGCACTGATAAGAAAGAGCACTGTATCTTACAGAGTTTAGGTGATGCAAACATATCTGGTTTGCTTCCTCCTGTTGTGCTTCTAATCTGTCCTCCCAAATTCTGAGAAAAATGTCAATGACTTGAAAAGAAACACCACCATCAGAAAGTTCACCTCCAAGCCATTCACCATGCTGATTTCTACAGTGTCACTCTCTCACAATCATTGGGCTGAGTTTGTGCAATTCACTCCCTAATAAAAATGTGGATGTACTTACACCTTATGAACTTTAGAAGCAATTAAAGAAGATTGCTTACTACCAACCTCTCAAAGGAAACCAGGCACTGTACACAATAGCCAGCACTATTGATATCCCATGAAGGGATATTGTAAAAATTATAAAAGCTTAAGAAAAACTTATAAGTATATGAAGGTGAAATGGAATTAATGAATTGTAGGCATGAATTCTGATGACTGATGGAATTTGATGCAATGAGCAACATTAGATTGTTGGTACAATTGCTGGGTCATGTAATGTGAGATTGCAGTCACTGACCTTAATCATCCAAATGAGGTCAATGAACTTCTTGTGGCATGTCCATACTACTGGAATCCAGGAGTTGACCTCAATGGTTAGCTGTCCCTATGATTTGCCCTGACAGCGTCCTGCATCTCTCTGCAATTGTTTAGTGAGAATTTTCCCATCCCGTGGTAGGAAGTTTGGAGGTGGAGAAGCTGGAAAATTCTGAAAAGAAAAATGTGTCAGAGAGGTTGCCAGACAAGTTCCAATCTCCAGCATCTTCTTCTAAGTGGTGCTGAGCTGAGGCTAATGCTGGCAGTGTACAATGACTAGCCTCCAAGAGGCTAATTAAATTTATCTAGGCTATAATTATCAGCAATTTCCACACCATAAGGTAACATGCAGGCCCCCTTGACTTTTTTTAGCGCCTTGACAACTTGATTATGCAGAAGAAGGTCAAAGATGCTTTAGATGTAAATGTTTAAGGGTAGTAAATGACAAGGTTGAGGGCAGCATGGTGGCACAGTGGCTACCACTGCTGCCTCAAAGCACCAAGGACCCGGGTTCGATTCCAGCCTCGGGTAACTGTCTGTGTGGAGTTTGCACATTCTCCCCATATCTATGTGGGTTTCTTCCGGGTGATCTGGTATCCTCCCACAGTCCAAAGATGTGTAGGTTAAGTAGATTGGCCATGCTAAGTTGCCCCGCAGTGTCCAAGGGTGTGCAGACTGGGGGTTAGTCATGGGAAATATGGAGTTGAGAGGATAGGATGGGTCTGGTGGGATTCTCTTTGGACAGTTGGTATGGGCTGAATGGTCTGCTTCCACACTGTCAGGATTCTATGATTCGTTTATCAGGAGCTTGCTACAGAATGAAGATCTCATGGAGATTGATACCCCTAATAATGTTGTGACTAATACAGTTGTAACCTCTCCTCCTGTAAAGGTGTATCCTCCATTGCCTTCCTACCAGTTCTGCTGCTTGGTTCTTAGCTCCACTCTCACATAATGGGTTTTAGCCACCCTTACAATGGAACATGCTGCATCTGTCTCTCACCTCCAAAATCCTCCCAGTACTCACTGGACAGCAAACATTAATACAGCCAGTTAATTGTCCATCTCTATGAAATTTCATCAGAAGTTACTTCAGCGAGTGGAGTCAGAGAGTGGTGTCAGGTTCAAGATGGTCTCACCAACATTCAGCTTGTTGTCTTTCTGTTCCTTTGCACTTCCTCCACTGCTATGTTTGAAACTTGGAGCCCTCTCTCTGATGCTCTGTTTGGTATATTTCTGATGAAGCACTGCCTCCACTACAGCTTGTAGATTATGAGAGCCCTTTTTTGAGAGGTAGACTGCCTTAAGAGCTGCATCGTACTTGGAACACTTTGAACCACACATTCTGTTTCACCCTGGGTTACATGTACAGCCAGCCACAAGTGGGCATAGCATGCTCCATGCTAAACTCATTCAAGTAAGGAAGCAGTACAAAGCGTGCAAGTTGCCAACCTCAATGAGACTGAATAGAAGTAATTTCTAAATCCTATCCCCTTCTAAGGAAAGCATAATTACTTGAAACTTTTCCTCCAACAATCTTTCTACTTTGAGAGTTACGAACCTTAGAATTTTTTTTTTGTCATAGCATGTTCTCATAATATGGTTTTGTTGACTCGGCAGATGGTTTTGTCACTGCTATATCCAAAAGCACTTTAAAGATACTTCATTTAGAATTGATGTAAAAGAGATTGAGCATTGAATTCTTTTCAAATTTTTAAATGTATCGCAGTGCACAATTGATTGATCATGAAGTCATAATGACAAGCTCTGAAAAATGTTGTGTGCTGCCATGGTAGCTTAATAAAAAGGTCTACATAAAATAAAGTAAAATTGCATTAATTTTCTCATTGGTGAACTGAAAAGTTTCTTGAGGGCACTGAAGCAATTCAGAAGTTAATGTAATATTTTCTGCTGTCCAGAAGCGCATACGAAACATGGAATAAGAAAGAAACATTTAACTTGATTCTTCCACTGAACATGCACCATTAACTTCACCAGGAACATTACTTTAGCTATTTAGTCCACTGAGGGAACGTTCTGCATTTTTTTTTCTCTCTAGCACTAAAAGGTTATTGAAAAAACTCACAAAGTTTGTTCACTTGAGAGTTCCATTCTTCATTTCCAGCTGGTTAACATCTACTGCTGACACATTGTGCTGGATGTTTCTGTGGGCATCTATTCCAATCTTAAGAACAAATGATGTCCCAAGCCCGCAACTGCCAGCAGCAAGTGCGATTTGGCAATCGTCTAGGAGCACACCTCTTAACTGGTTGTCACTGCATTTGCTGTCCTACTGAGACTTCAGTGCTGCTGGTCCAATCAGAAAGCCAGCAGTTCACCAGCCTGAAGATCTCCACTAGAGGAGGTGGACACTCCTGAGGCAAGTTGGAGTCTGCGTGGAGGACTCAATTTGAAGGGACCATCATTGGCATATTCAGCACCACAGAAATTAATAAGGTCAAGGTTAGCAGGTCCACTGGCATGCTGAGGATACTCCACTACTGGGGACACAGCAGCTGGAAATGCTGTTTTTCATATTCCCAATGCTTTCAAGTTGCAAAGAACACCCAGTTCTGATTAATCACCCAGTTTACCACAGAGAGGCTGTCTCCTTTGAGGTAGCAGCCTCCTCGAGTGTTGTTGGTCTTGCTGCTAGGCTGAATAGTCACCTCTCATTTGGCCTGAACCACGGTGACTAGTTATCCATTTCCATGGAGCTGGTAGCTAGGAATCTGGTAGCGAGGAACAGCTGTCCAGATACAATTGCTCTCAATCCTTAAAGACCCCAAGAAAAATTAAATCCACTATGTACCTTGTAGTTCTTTTTTAAGTTGATTACTAGCTAGGCCAATGTTTATTTCCCATTCCTAAATTGCCCTGGAAAATGTTATTGAGCTGCTTCCTCAAACTGCTGTAGCCCTTTAGGCACCATGTTTACTGGTAGAAAGTGTCAAGATTTTAACACAGCAGCAATGAGGGACAAATGATACAGTTCCAAGGCAGGATGGAGTGACATTTGGATGAGGGAACTGGTAATTGGAGACGTTGTTTGCATCTGCTACCCTTGTTCATATTGGTGGTAGAGACTCAGTGATGGAATGGTGCTGCAGAGAGAGATATTGTAAGTTTTTGCAGTGCATGTTATAGATGTAACAAACTGCTGCCACTGTGCATTGGTGGTGGAAGACTGAAGATTTAAGGTGGTATATTGGATGCCATTAAAGTGGTCTGTCGTGGATGATGCCAAACATTTTGAATATTGGTAGAGTTGTACTCACCCAGACAAGTGGGGAGGACTCCATCACATGCCTGACTTCTGCCTTGTAGATGATGGACATACGTTTAGGAGTCAAGAGGGGATTTACTCGCCATAGAATGCCCAACCTTTGATCTGCTTTTATAGCCACTATACTTACATGGCTGATTTTTCAGTTTCTGGTCAAGAGTAAACAACAGAACGTTGATAGTAGGGGTTACAGCAATTTTAATGCCATTAAATGTCATGAGGAGATAGTTATATTCTCTTCTATTGAAGATAGCCATTATTTGTTGCATAATTGATGCAAGTGATACTTGCCACTTATGGACTTATATGTCAACTTTTATAGTTGTTTATCTGTAGCTAGAATGTATTTATTTGGAATAAATAGTAATTCTTGAGTACAGAAACTTAGCCTGTGTTGTTTATTAACCTTGGAAAAGGTTGATTGGAGAATTTGAATATATTTATAAAATATTCAACTTCTGTTATAGCCCCGTGCATCCTGAGACTTGAATTCAGCATGCTACCCCAGTGAGACATGACACAGTGCTGTTCCAGGACTGAGATTATTAATCTCCAAAGACGACAGATACTTCCCTCTGTGCTAGACATGACTCCAAACAGGGGGGACCTTTAGCCCCCATGTCCAAATTATCTGCAGTATTGTTGACTTGGATCTTATACTCCACAACCACTTGATGAAGGAGAAGTGCTCCGAAAGCTAGTGCTTCCAAATAAACCTGTTGGACTATAACCTGGTGTTGTGTGATTTTTAACTTTGCTGAATCATTGGAGGTCTTTGATGCCAAACTTGGTCAAATGCTGCCATAATGTAAAGAGCAGTCACCCTCATCTCACCTCTGAAATTCACCTCTTTTATCCATGTATGGACCAAAACTATAATGAGGTCAAATATTGTATGGCACAATCAAAGCCTGAGTACCATTGAACGGGCAATAGTTGAAGAAGTTCCATATTTTAATAACCCCTCATAAAACTTTGCTGCTGATTGAGCATAAACTGATGGGGTGGAAATTTGTCTGGTTTGAATGTCCTGCCCATTGTGGACATTTGTTCAATAAAGGTATAGGTGTACTAGTCTTTCAGAGGCCATTCCATGTTGAAAATGTGAATTGCTGGATCTCCTGTACCAACTTCATGAAAGAGATGTTGTTCTACACAATGTGCAATGGAAGATGAGACCTGTCTTTTAGTGCAATGGGAAAAGGATCACCAATGCTGTGTAAGTCATTTATAATCAGTATTAAGTAGAAAAGCTTGAGTGGTTTTGTATCTTCTGCATTCCTCAGTTGCAGAAGAAATTTAAGTTGACACATTGCACATTGACTCGATTGTCATTGATGGAATTTTCCCCCTAGAAATACAGCAGGATATTGTAGATCTTCCATTCACTCTCAGGAGAAGGCAGGAAAACAATACACCAAAGGTGAAGGGATCGAATTGTAACATGGAATTTGGAATTCCTAATGTTAAATTTCTATTTCACGAAAGAATGGAAGCAAATGAAGATACCATTGTTGTTGATGATATGTTGGAGGAAGAGGTCTTGAATCTTGCTATGTACTTTGAGGACTGAGTAAATGATGGCCTTGATCACAGCTTTGAGAAAAATCAATATTTCAAATAAGTCAATAAACACTGAATAATTCAGCATATTTATCCCACTGAAGACACCAATGTCATGTAGTAGCAGCAACACAATCATAATCTGAGACAGAAACTTCATTATGTGAGGAATTGCCAGAACTTGGTTATCTATTACTAACATAGCTCTTGTGAAGCAAATGTCTGATAATGGTATTGAATCATCTGAGCTTCCAAGCACATCTGAAGATCATAATAGCGCAGCGGAGCAGCCAATAGATTTAAATCCCGATGGAGGTGTCCAAGAGTGGAATGTCCTCAGTTTTAAATTTATGCAATTGTTGATGATAGTATAATCTTACTTAATGGTGGAGTTCCTCAGATGTCATTGTCTGCAGAGGTGCAGCCTCAGGTTGAAGAGACTGTGAAAGTAGTAGCACAACAAGCAGGAAAAGAAATTATTTTTAATTCGAGTAATCGTGGGAACTTTGTTCCTTGTTTTGTTCTTCTTTTCATCTACCTGATTGATTCCTCAATGAGGTGTTGAGCAGTTCATTCATCATCACAGCAGCAGCGGATGATATATTGGTGAAATTCTTCTTGCGAAGTGAAAGTGCTTCAAATAATTAAACTACTTCTTTAATGTTTTCCCAGTGTGCAAGAAGTAATAAAGGAAAAGCAGAAATGAGAAGTCATGTTTATTGTTTTAATTTTTATGGTGTTTTGTGATGCAGGGCCTGAAGAGTTTTCTCTTGATTCAGTTCTTCTTTGATCACTCTTCATTGATCATGTTTTGGAGGCAAAAGCAATGTCTGAGCTGTAATGATGATGGATCAGAACCCCAAAATACCGTGGATATTCCTGACTATTAACATTAATTCCAATATGTTTCTTTTTTAAAAATAAAATGGTATTGCTACAGTTAAAACAGAGACTGCAGATATAAATTTAGTTAAAAATCACACAATACCTGGTTATAGTTCAACAGATTTAATTGAAGCACTGGCTTTTGGAACACTGCTCCTTCATCAGATAGCTCTGTGTCTGGAACCCTTCAAAGTGTGGATTTTAATTGGAGAATTTGGAAGGTTTCACCACAGCTATTTCAGCAGTCACCCAGGAAAAGTTAAACAATAACAGAGCTAGTCTAATTCCTGGTAGAACTCTGAATGCTACAGGAAGGACAGAAAGTGGGGCTGGGGCAAGAGAAGAGGGTGAGTGGTGGTTTTGATTAGGGATAACATTACGGCTGTATTTAGGGAGGATATTCCTAGGAGTACATCTGGGGAAGTAATTACTGTAGAATTGAGAAATAAAAAAGGGATGATCACCTTATTGGGCTTGTACTATCGACCCCCAATTAGTCAGAGGGAAACAGAGAAGCAAATTTGTGAGGCGATCTCAATTATCTATAAGAATAATAGGGTGGTTATGGTTGGGGA
>NC_057710.1:101066988-101089380 GCF_004010195.1 Chiloscyllium plagiosum
CCTGTGGCACAGCATTTCATCTCCCCCTCCCACTCCACCGAGGATATGCAGGTCATTGGACTCATCCACTGCCAAACCACAAGAACGCGACGGTCGGAGGGGGAGCGTCTTATCTTCCGACTGGGAGCCCTCCAACCGCAGGGGATGAACTTGGGCTTCACCAGTTTCTTCATCCCCCCTCCCCCCACCTTGTCTCAGCCGGATCCCTCCCGCCCGGCACCGCCTTCCTGCCCTGCAGTCTTCTTCTTGCCCTCTCCGCCTCCACCCTACTCCGACCTATCACCTTCACCTTTACCTCTTTCCACCTATCACATTTCCAACGCCCCTCCTCCATGTCCCTCCTCCCTACCTTTTATCTTCTCCTGCTGAACACTCTCTGCTCATTCCTGAAGAAGGGCCTGTGCCCGAAACGTCGAATCTCCTGTTCCCTGGGTGCTGCCTGACCTGCTGTGCTGTTCCAGCAATAAAGTTTCAACTTAAAAAGTGATGGGAAAGGATAGAACAGATCTAAAAGTTGAAGCTCTAAATTGGAGGAAGGCCAATTTTGACGGTTTTAGGCAAGAACTTTCAATAGGCGGTTAGGGACAGATATTCGGACTAAAGCGATGGCTGGCAAATAGAAAATCTTCAGAAATGAGATAACAAGAATCCAGAGACAGTATGTTCCTGTTAAATGAAGGGGAAGGCTGGTAGGTGTAGAGAATGCTAGATGACTAGAGAAATTGAGGTTTTGGTCAAGAATAAGAAGGAAACATATTCAGATATAGACAGCTAGGAACGAGTGAATTCCTGGAAGAGTATAAAGGCAACAGAAGTATACGTCAGAGAGTAAATCGAGTGCAAAACTGGAGACATGAGATAGCTTTGACAAACAGGGTTAAGGAGAATCCAAAAGGATTTACAAATACATTAAGGTGAGAAGAGTAACTAAGGAGAGATTAGGGACCCTTAAATATCAGCAAGGCTGCCTATGTGTGGAACTGCAGGAGATAGGAGAGATACTAAATAAGTATTTTGCATCCATGTTTATAGTGGAGAAGGGTATGGAAACTAGAGAACTTGGGGAAATAAATAATGGCATCTTGAAAACTATCAATATTACAGAGGAGTTGATACTAGATATCTTAAAATGCATAAAGGTGGATAAATGCCCAAGACCTGATCAAGTGTAATCTGGAGCTCTGTAGGAAGCTAGGGAAGTGATTGCTGGGCCCTTTACTGAGATATGTCTATCATTAATAGCCACAGGTGAGGTCCTGGAAAACTGAGTTTGGCTAACATGGTGCCATTATAGAAGAAAGGTGGTAAGGAAATGGCAGGAAACTATAGACTGGTGAGCCTGACATCAGTAGTTGGCATGTTGTTGGAGGGGATCCTGAGGGATAGGATTTATATGTATTTAGAAAGAAAATGACCAATTAAGGATAGTCAACATGACTTTGTGTGTGGGAAATCGTGTCTCACTAACTTAATTGAAATGTTTGAAGAAGTAATGAAGAGGATTGATGAAAGCAGAGTGGTGGATGTGATATATATGGACTTCAGTAAGGCATTAGACAAGGATGTTCATGGTAAACTGGTTATCAAGGTTAAATCAAAAGGAATACAGGGAGAATTATCAATTTGGATATCGAACTGATTTGAAGGTAAGAGGTAGAGGGTGGTGTAGAGGGTTGCTTTACTGACTGGAGGCCTGTGACCAGTGGTGTGCACAAGGATTAATGCTGGGTCCACAGATTTTTGTCATTTATATAAATGTTTTGGATGTGAATATAGGAGGTATGGATAGTGAGCTTGCAGATGACACCAAAATTGGAGGCGTAGTGGACAATGAAGAAGGTTACCTCAGAGTACAATGGGATCTTGATCAGATGGGTTAATGGGCTGAGGAATGCCCGAAGAGTTTAATTTAAATGAATGTGAGGTGCTGCATTTATGAAAGGCAAATCAGGTTAGGACTTCTACACCTAATGGTAAGGTCCTAGGGAGTGTTGCTGAATAAAGAGACCTTGGAGTGGAGGGTCATAGTTCCTTGAAAGTGGATGCACAGTTAGATAGGATAGTGAAGAAGATATTTCTTATGCTTTCCTTTATTGGTCAGAACATTGAATATAGGAATTGGAGGTCATGTTGTGGCTGTACAGGACAATGGTCAGGCCACTTTGGAATAGTGCTTTCGATTCTGGCCTCCCTGCTATAGGAAGAATTTTGTGCAACTTGAAAGAATTCAGAAAGATTTATGAGGATGTTGCCAGGGCTGGAGAGTTTTAACTATACGGAGAGGCTGAATAGGCTGGGGCTGTTTTCCCTGGAGCATCTGAGGCTGAGGGGTGAACTCAAGAGGTTTATAAAATCACGAGGGCATGGCTCCTGTCAGAAATACTGAGCTTTTTCTTAATGTTAAATAGAATGAGCTGAGTAGCAATTTGAGTATGACTGTTGCTTCTTGGAAAATATGGCTCAGTTCTCTTTTTACTTTGGTTTGCTCAGAGTCCACTTGCAAACCAATCGGAACTATTTTTTTCCAACAGTATAAATTGTTATTCCCTCTGAAGATTTAGTATTAATCACAATAAATGTCTACACGTTGTAAGAAAGTGTTTGCTTTCCATAATATTTCACATGCAGTTTGTCTCCTAGCTTGAGTGGTGTAGCTTTTTGTTTGCATTTGTTTTCGTTCAGTCCTTTAATTTTGAGGACTATCAAATATGTGTTGCTCGTTGGCTCCAGACTGTATCTCAGGAAGATGTACACATTAGATGTGTGAAGGTACACATAGCTGGAGGCTTTCCGCTGGTTGAATGAAGAGTCACTCTGTAATTTTGAAGAACTCCTTCTTCCATGACTTGCTATTGGTGGGATCCTGCGTGTGATTTTTCAGTGAGTAACATGCTGGCAGCTTGCAAATTTGCTTAAGTCATTGTTTAACTCATCGCTGAATGAAGGTCCACAACTGTTTTCTTGGAGCTGCAGCTGGCATTTGTACAATTTGTTAACAGCCATCATTTGATCAAGTTTGCAGCCTGTTTGTGTTATGTAGTCCAAATAGATTGTGTGCTGAGGCTGAGAATAAAATGACCACATTGCCTGATAAGCAGAAGCAGATAAGTCCAGACTTCCAAAGCATTTGTACAATCATGAGGTCTTGCAATGGTTTCAACTTTCAGTAGATCAGTTAATACTTCTTCATTGCTGAATACATAAACAAATAATTTAAATAATTTCATTGACAAATGATTGTCTTTGTGCAAGGTTAGATTGTATTCTTTAAAACATTGTTCAGGGATGATTTGAGTTTACATTTAGTGTGATCAGACATGAGAATGTCATGAAAGATATTCAACATACTTTCAAGGCCTTGCAGCACAGATTGAATCAAATACTGAAGTAGCTCCACAAAGTTCATTCTGTAGCCGAGCTTTTTATATCTACAAAGCTTGATACAAATAGGGATCAATGTAAGAGATCTTAATTCCTTCGCAAGCCTGATCAAGGAATCAGGATCAGATTTCTGTCAAAGAAAAGCTTCTCAGCAGTGATCCAAGAGGAATTTTGCCAATCCCCAATTTAAAATGGTGCTTCCAGAAACCTTCTTCTGAAAGACACTCACTCTGATGCTGCTACAACCTTCTTTATTAGCTTATTGTTCATTCATCCATTGCACATACTCCAACAGTGCACATCCTCCAAAGGCAGCCTTGAATGATCACTATACTACAATCGGGAAGGTGGCCCTCTGGAATAAGTTTCAATAGGAAGCTCACAGGATTTAGATTACTTCAAATTTGTTTCAGTTTACCTAATTAAAAGTTTCAAATTAATTGTTTCAAACTAGACTGTTTAAATATTCCAAGTTTTACAAATATACACCATAGGGCAGAGCATGGTCACTGAATTAATGAATAATGTCTGTTTTCATTAAGTATTATCAACTACAACTCAAGATTTTACAACTGAAAGCTATTTAAGTAACAAATAAAAGACAGCAAAATTATAACTATCAGAAATACCAGACAGACTTCAAACTGCATCCAAAGCCCAGCTCTGGAATTGTACACCCTCTTTGAGATCAAACATGTCAGACAGATGTCCCTGACTAACTGGCCTGGTGTTTAGTTTGATCTAACCTCCAGCTGATGTTGGGCTAAGGCTTCACTACTGTCAGTTATCTAAGGGGAGAAGGTAGATTGCCACCACCTATTCTGAAACAATTAGAGACTTGCAATAAACGCTGATCTAGACAGTGACACCCACATCCTATTAATGATTTTTTAAAAGCCCTCAGATTTCTCAAGAACCTCTACAGTGTACATCAATCACTGCATTTAAAACCCTTATTTATTCATCCCTTTTGGGATTAACCTCTCCTCTGCCCATTAAATTGTTGTCAAAAGTCAAATTGCTAATCATATAGTAAACTTAATTTGATTAGTCTCTCACTCTAAGACATTATAGTGTCTCATAATGTTAATTTTAAATGAACAGTATCTTATTCAGGTGTGTGTTTTTTTGCAAGATCAGTTATGGTGATAGAAATTAGCTGAAGGCGTCTTATCTGTTTAATTCTTACATACTGTTTGTAAGCTGTTAATAAAAATACAGTTTTAGATTATTAAGACTTATAAAAAATTAATAGTACAGAAAAAAAGTATTTATTCACTGTTGATCAATAATCATGTATTCTTCAATTAAAGATATAATTGAAGTGTTCCTAACATCATTCCAAGCTGCTCCTCATAATTTGCATTGACAATATTCCAGAATTGTCAACTGTGACACAATAAAAGTGAAGCAGGTTATTCACAAAATAGTGTTCTGGCTTTGTTAGATCAGTAAAGTACGCGTGTTTGTAAAACTTCTCTAAAAATCCTAGATCATCTAAATCTTCAATTAAAATGATTACACTTACTGTTTCTGCCATTTGTATCATGACCCTGCTGCTGCCTGGAACTCCCTCCCACAGTACTGCTTCTCTTCCTTATAGGGACATGATGTTCGGATGGATCAGTCCTATGCCAGATGGACTTTATCTCCTTTGCCTGCATTTTCCGAGCAGCTCATTTCCTCAAAACAGTGCTCTTTCTATTCCTTCAGCAGCAAGTCCAGTTGCTCCTCTGTTTCTCTTGAAGGATGGCCTCTCCCACCGCTCCCCCAGTGGTGCTACATTCACTGCCCCCCCACCCCCCTCCCCCACCCCCTGCATCTCCTTTGCCACAATGGTCTCCATTCACATCTTTCTTTCCACCACACATTTCATGTGGTTGTATGTCTGCCTTGCAGAGTTAGCACTGATTGCTCTACTCCCTGCCACTTCCTTTAACCAGGTGGAGTTTTGAATCCTCAGGATCTAACATGCCAGTAATAAAATCCTGAAAGAATCGCAGATTTTTAAGTTGGAGTCTAAGCTACCTTAATTCACACCGGGTTCCATATTTGTGTGAATTCTGCCATCCAATGGCTCCCACCACACCTAAAATTCAGAAACATCTTAACATCAAACTTCCTTTTGAACACATCCTCAACTTGCTGAAAGTTTCTTGTACTTTCTGTTTCTACTTTGTATTTAAATAATATCATCATGATCTTAACCACATCCTTCACAAGGCACTCTTTTGGCATTTCTCTTTAGAATGGCAGCCAAATGAAGGTATTACAATTTCCCTTTAGCTCTCAATGTTTATTGCCTTTCAACACAGCAACAAAGTCTCGTGGAAGAACTTCTCATCTTTGGACTGCAGCCAGTGTGTCATCATATCAGGCTGTGATTCTGCAACCAAGGTCACTAAAGGACAACTGAATGAGTGGTAGTTGTTCTTGTTTCATAACTATAAAATTACAGTGGAAGTTGACCTGTTGCCTCTATGACACAACCATGTCACTTTTTAACTTCCCTGTGTGTTGACAAGTAGTAAAATTGGCCTTTGCAGCTTACTTAAAAGTCAGTCAGATACCAATATTTTGTACGTGGGTCCTATCTTCCAAACTAAGAAATGCTGGGACAAAAGCGCAGCTGGAAAACATGTGTAAAGTCAATTTCAAAATACAGGAAATGGTAACAAAAAATTTAGAGGATATTTTATGCTGAAATAATAAAATTAGAAGAGGTAGAAGACAAATTGAGAATATAACATAAGGACAGGATATGTAGAAGGGAATATTTAGAATCACTTCCAAATAGTTTCCATTATAGCAGCTGATTTCCTGTGGCATTTGAATACAGGTGTAATAGAGACTCAGTAAACCTTGTTAGCTGTCTCTTTAGCAACATAGCTTAGATGCTTCCTGGGAGCCTGTGGTAAACAGATTTTGCTGACGGTTAAAGGTTAATTGGTATAAATATTCAAAATTCCTCCAGGTTGACCAATGTTTAGTTCCTCTCCTTATTATTTTAACAATCCCTTAAGGTTATTTAAAGGACAGTTAAACCTGCCAGTGGTAACCGAGTTACTTTTTTTTTGTGAATATGTATGGCATTGACCACAGGGTTTTTGGGGGCATTTTGTATGATGGACAGTCATCAAACTTTTATGACAACTTTCACACATATGCCTTTGTGTGGATCTATGAATCAAACATGTTGTCTGAGTGATGGTAAAAATGCTGACTTAAAAGGTTGAGGCCGTAGAATTCTAACAAAGATAACCTACAAGTAAAAAAGTAATTTTGGAAAGGTAGGATTGAAATATCCAAGTTTTTTGATTTGGACTGGGTGGCTCATACTATAAATAGCAACATTTCATAAAACTATTACTAATACTTGAGAGAATTTAACAAAATGATAATAGGTTAGTTTGAATATTAATATGTGGGAGATGAAAACTCAGCATACAAATCATGGAATTCAATGAATTACATTGGAATTTAATATTTGTTTGGTTGTATTGTGCAGCTGCTTAAAATATATTCAAAGCGTTAGTGTTAAAATGTTGCACAGCATTAGTACCAATGTCAAAGATATTATGAAAGCCTTCTCCTTTGCATGTTAATTACCATATATACATATCATTACCTTAATTTATGAAGTGATAGCATTTCACATAAGGTGTAAAGGTGATATGAACAGAATACATGTTTAAGCTCATTATAGCAAGTAAAATTTTGACACAGAATATGTCCCCAATTTTGTTTTCTTGTTGGCTGCTATGAATTCCATTCTTTTTGTTATTGCGATATAATTAGATGAGTGCTATTTTGAGTGTAATGTGGTGTGAGTTTGCACTGTATTTCTCCAGCAAGTGTTTTTTGCAAGTGACAATGACTCGCCACAACAACTAATATTTTTATATTTTCTGCCACCACTTTGTTCACAGAGTGGTAAACTCAGGGTAGCTTATTTTATATTTATTTAAAGTGAAATGTGATGTCTATCAATGCGTAATTAGGAGAAAGAGTTGCCATTGCAAACGCAGCAGAGGTGCACTAGCAAACATAGGAGACATAGAAGGTAGGAGTAGGAGAAATATAAACACAAGACTGTCATTCAGATGAAACAAAAAAACAGCCAA
The DNA here is from genome assembly GCF_004010195.1 of Chiloscyllium plagiosum. NCBI lineage: Eukaryota > Metazoa > Chordata > Chondrichthyes > Orectolobiformes > Hemiscylliidae > Chiloscyllium > Chiloscyllium plagiosum. The sequence continues at coordinate 101,074,494 of NC_057710.1, forward strand.
GTGGTAATTCATGCAATAACTATACTTGAACTTGGAATAGCTCTACAATTTGGAACAATATATTTCAATAAGAGAATATGCTTTCAAATATAGTCTATCACAAATTAAAATGAACTAAATTTATATTAATGTGATTTAAAAAGCACATAGATATACCAACACAAGATGAAGTGCTGTGGTCTGAAATTAAAACAGGAATTACTGGGGAAACTCAGCAGGTCTGGTAGCATCTGTGGGAAGAAAGCAGAGTTAACATTTCGATTTCGGGGACTCAGAACTAAAATATAGCAGTTGCTGCAGTCAAATACAAATCCTAAAATCTGGGTTTTTGTAGTGTTTTTATTAAAGTCCTCCATTTATAGATCTCTAAATAACAGACAGTCTTTGTTCAATTACCAAAAATTTGTTTTGGTCAGTACTTTTAACTTCTGTAGTGTTAAAATAACAGCACATCATATAACACAAAAGTTTAAAAATTTGCCAATTTATTTGAAAATTTTGGTGACTTACCTATATTGGCGAGAATTTAAGGATTTGTTTTTTTTTCATCCTAGTGTCATATTGAAGTGAATGAAGTGTCATGTAATACACATGTGAGTATTGAACATTGCAAACCTTTGTAAGATTGTGAATTTCAGATAATGAACAGAATTTTCAGTATTTTGCGTTGTCATAAATCAGGTAATCACAGACTGAACTCCCATTAACCTCTTCACTGCCTTTTCTTTCCATTGACTTCAATTTAATGAAAAATTGGTCAAGGTGCAGAGTAGACATCAATATATGAATTTGTCATTAAATTCAGCTCAACTCCAAATAGTCATAGATCTTGTGCACAAAAAGCAGAAAGCTGGCACATGTGTACAACATGTAATCAGAAATACTAGTGGAATAAAAACAGAAATTGCTTGAGAAACTCAGCAGATCTGGTAACATCAGTGGAAAAAAAACAGAGTTAACATTTCAGGTCCAGTGACTCTGCTTCCCTCTCTTTCATAGAATATGAATTGAACATGCAGGGAGCCAGAAGATGCACTTATGGATGGATTTGGTGCTGTTTAAAATTTTTGAAGAAAATAAATGATCATGGGATAGTGGACAGCCTGGATAGAAGATTGGCTAATTGTTAGAAAACAGAGGGAATGCATGAATGGCTCTTTCGTTGGCTGCATATGATGAGTGGAGTCCTGTAGGGGTCTGAGCTCAAGCCTGAATGATGTATAATTGACAACAGTGACTTAAATGATGGGAGAAATGACTTGGTAGCTAAATTTGGAGACAACTATAAAATTGGTAGGGAACGTATATTGTGAAGAAGACATAAGGAAATTGCAGACAGGCAAGGAGGCAATGGCCTAGTGACATTACTGCTAGACTGTTAATCTAAAAATCAACTAATGTTCTGAGGACCTGGGTTTAAATCCTATCACACCAGATAGTAGAATTTGAATTCATTGAAAAATATTTCAAATTAAAAATATATTCGTGACAACAAAACCATTGTTGATTGTTGGAAAAACCCATTTGGTTCACTAATTTCCTTCAAGGAAGTAAATCTACAATCCTCACCTGGTCTGGGACCTACATGTGACTTCTAACCTACATAATGTGGTTGACTCTCAATTATCCTCTGAAATGGAATAGCAAACTATTCAGTTGTACCAATCACTACAAATCTCTTCAAGGGCAACTAGGGATAGGCAATAGTGATGCCCACATCCCACAACTGAATAATAAAAAAAACTGATAGTTTGACTGAATGGACAAAACTCTTGCAGAAGGAGTATAACATGGGAAAATGTGAAACTGGTCATTTGGTTAAGAAGAATTTAAAAAGTGGAATATTATTTAAATGAAAAATAACTGCAGAATGCTGAGGTGCAGAGAAATGTATTACATGTTCTAGTGCATGAGTGAGAAAAAATTAATATGTAGATACTCACAAAGGCTAATGAAATGCTATCTTTCTTTACAAGAGGAATTAATCAGAACAGCTGACCATAGGAACAGGCCCAGTCAGTGATACTTACATCCTATGAACGAACAAAAATGTAAATGTAAGCAGCTAATGTCAGTTACACATGACATTAGTGAAACCACTTCTTAAATACTTTGTGCATCTTTAAAGGTCGTCTTGTTTAAGGAAGAATGTAAATACACTGGAGACAATTCAAAGCAGGTGAACTGGAATGAAACCTGAAATCTCTGTGTTGTTTGGGGAAACATTGAAAAACTGGGCTTGTTCCCATTGGAATTTAGAGGAGTGAGAGGTGATTTAAATGAAGTGTTCAAGATCCTGAATGGCCTTGATAAAGTAGAAATGAAAATGATGCTTTTTTCTTGCGTGTTAGTCCAGAACTATGGGCCCTGTTTTAAAATTCAGGACAGAGATGAGGAGGAATGTTTGCTGTCAGAGCATTGTGCAACATGGGAACTCCTTGCTTCAAAAGGAACTGGAGCCAGAGTAATTGATTATTTTTAAGACAGAGGTAGATAGATTTTTGTTAGGCAAAAGAATCAAATGTTATAGGGGTAGGTGGGAATGTGGAACTTGAAACAGAAGCAGATCAACTACAATCTATTGATTGGCAAAGCAGTCTTCAGGGATCCAAATGGTTTACTTATGTTCAAATTGCTTATGGCTGTAGATTGGACTCAAATATTAACTCTTTCTCTCTCCACAGATCCTGCCAGACATGTTAAATTTTTCCAGCACTCTCTGTTTTCATTCAGATATCCAGCGTCTACAATGATTTATTTCAGTTTATATCTTTTTGTCTGATCTAGGTCAGAAATAGTGATTCCAATCCAGGTTACAAGATTCAAGCGAATGTGACTGGAGATATTCTGTCGAGAGTTGAAATAAAAAGGGATGGTAATGTCTTTCGAGAGATCATTGTTGCTAAAGAGTCAACTGGAGTTGCACATTCGAACCATGTGGATGTCCTGAGACAGCACATTGAGACCATAAGACTACAAGAGCAGCTACTGTGCAGGAATTTGAAACTCTCAATGTTCAGTTACATGGCATCTCAAACCGTCAAAAAAGTCCCCAATCCTGAGATAGGGTCAAAAACTTTGGTAGATTCTGACTTACTTACCTGAATAACTAGTCAGGAAAAGTTATAAAAATTAAATGTGCTATAACTCCTGGCTAACTATTGAACTGATCCACTGACAACCAGTGATATTCCCTCTGAGTAGTCCCCAAATCCACATAGACATCACTTCTCTCCCCTTATCTGATTCCCCAAAACAACATCCTAGGAGTGGCGATCACCAACAAACTGTCCTTGATGTGATGGTCAAGATGGCACAATAATGCCTCTTCTTCCACAGGAGGCTAAGGAAATTTGCCATCTCCATAAGGACCCTCACCAACGTTTACAGAGGCACCATAGAAAGTATTCTATCTGGATGCATTACAGGTTGGTACATCAACTGCTCTACCCAGGACCATAAGAAACTGCAGAGAGTTGTGAATACAGTCCAGACCATCATCCAAGCCAACCTTCTATCCATGGACTCCGTCTACACTTCTCGCTGCCTCAGAAAAGCAGCCATTATCATCAAAAAACCCTCTACCCCGGTTAAAATCTCTTCCAATCTCTTCTATCAGGCAGCAGGTACAAATGCTTAAACACATATACCAACAGATTCAAGAACAGCTTCTTCCCCACTGTTTTGAGATTTCTGAATGGACCTCTCAAATTTCAAATCTAATGTTCATCTTGTTTCTTGTGCACCGTCATGCAGCCATAATTTTGTGTTCCTCCCTCTGTTCAATCATCCTGTGATCTTTGTATGTTATGATCAGCCTGTACTGCACACAAAACAAAACTTTTCACTGTACCTGGGTACATATGACAATAATAAATCAAATTCAATAATACGTTGACCTCCTACAGACACCCAACCTCCCCTTCCCACTATGGCAATACCCCCAAGAATATACTTGACCCTCTCCTGACTCTCCCCAATAGGCAGACAATCACCTTCCCTGCACCTTGACATACTCATCCTTCCATCCAGCCAAGCTGGGCTTCCCATGGGTATACAACACACCTGACCCCACCCCATTCAACATTCCCTGATGTACTCTTTATCACCAACCCAATCACTCTCCAAACTCCCTAAAACTCCTCAATTCTCCAGAATGGACTCATCACAACAGCTCCTGATTCCCCCCTCCCCCATTGACCTGACCCGCTTGACCTAAAGTAGGTCCTCACCCACTTTCCTCCCAACTTTCCAATCTAACACCTCACCACACCTCATCCTGGTATAGCGTCCATAAGACAGATGTTTTGCCACCAATAAGACTGAGGAAGAGAGAGAGGTATACAGTTCTCAAGGGAAACAATGTATAATTCGACTAGTCAACACAAAATTAATGGGACAATCAGACTTTGATTCTCATATTTAGAAGACGAACAGCAGGAGGATTTTGTAAGATTAGTTTAAAAAGTATAATCTGTAGAGATACACATGAACATAGTACATTAGCTAATATGAACATAGGAGAGTTATAGAATAGAATCCCTACAGTGCAGAAAGACGCCCATCAGGCCTACACACTGACCTTTCAAAGAGCATCCCACCCTCGAAAAGGGTGTTTGCCATGTATCACTCACGTTACCTACACATCTCGTTTCTATTTAGCATGGGCAATCCACCTAACCTACACATCTCTAGACTGGGAGAAAACTAGAGCACCTGGCGGAAACCCACACAGAGAATATGGAAACAGAGCTAACCAGATCCCGGGAGTGATGGTAAATAAGTTTATGTATAATACAAAGATTGGCTGGGTGGTTGACAGTGAGGGGGAAGGTGTAAGGTTACAGGACGATGTAAACGGATTGGTCAGATGGACAGATCAGTGGCAGATGGTACTTAACTTTGATGAATGTTAGGTGATTCACTTTAGAAGAGGGAACAAGGCAAGGGAGGACTCAATGAATGGCAGGGCACTAGGAAGCTCATAGGAACGGAGTGATCTTGGGATGCTTGCCCACAGATCCCTGAAGGTGGCAGGACAAGCTAATAAGACAATTAAGAAGGCATACAGGACACTGGCCTTTATCATTGGTGGTGTACATTATAAGATCAGGCATGTCATGTTAGAGCTTTACGAAACTTTGGTTAGGCCATTACTGAGATATTTTGTGCAGTTCTGGTCACCACTCTACAGGAATGGGATCGCACTGAGAAGGTGCAAAGCAGATTCACCAGAATGTTCCCTGGGATGGAGCATTTTAGCAATGAAGAGAGGTCAGATAAGCTTTGGTTATTTTCTTTGGAGCAGAGAAGGTTGAAGGGATCTTGAGAATTGTATAAGATTGAGGGGCATGGACAGGATAAAAGTGGCATATCTCTTAGTTGACGGGTTAATAACAAAGGACATAATTTTAAAATGTAAGTCAGGAGAATTTGAGGGAAATTTGTTTCAGCCAGAGAGTGGTACGAACCTAGAATGCAGTGCCTGAGAGGGTAATTGGGGCAGGAAAACTCACAGCCTTTAAAAATAAATGCTTGGATGAGCAAGTGACATGTCATAACTTTCAAGGCTATAGGCCGAGTGCATGAAAGTGGGACCAGTATAAGTAGTAGCTTATTTTTCTTGTACAGATTTGATGGGTCAAAAGGCCTCCTCAGCACTATAAGATTCTATGCATACTTGACCTGGAAATAGATGCAAAAAGGAAAGGAGTTAAAGTAAGGAAGCAATTTGGAAGATAGCAAAGCAGAGACTGGAGCAAGAACATGCTCAGCATGTCATGTCAGAGAGCTAGATTCCTAAATGATCAGATTCCATGATTACGACAGCTGTCATTATTTTCTCCTTTTTTCCCAAGTGATTGACTGTCCAGACTTAGACATGCTATTTGAAGATAAAGGTAAATATACCAGATTTTGGTGACTATAAAAAAATGGGACTTACGAATTCACAAGCTGTGGGAAAGAAATGCACCATTGTGGAGAAGATTGAATGGGCAGAATCCTGTTTACAAGGAAGCTGCTGCCTATTTAGAATCAACTGAAGTTTTGAAGGAAAAGCACAGAAGGAAATTCTCTGTTTGGCAGACCTCTGTGGCTGCAATTGATGCCAGACAGGAAGAGTGGACTAAATCAGAATTCTGTGAGACCTTTTTGCAGTTTCTATTCCATGTAACTGATAGTTTGCAACAGATACCTGCTTGCGGATTGTTATGTAAGTTATGTTGATTCTGATTTGTGTTAAAGCTACAAAAAGTGAAATCTTGTTTGATAACTACTTTGTTTCAAAATTATTTAGTAAGTTTTGAGTATTTTAGTTCTTTGCATCTCAAAGGCATCAAAAGACCCACAATCAAATTAAACAAATTCTATGTTTTTCAAGTTTATACACAACAAACCATGGAAGAAACTAAAATATATTCAAATCCCAACCTACCAGCATTGAAATTTCCTCCAAATTATTTGAATTCTTAGTGCTGGCGATTTCTACCACCTGTTCAAAATAAAAGTAAACATATAAATAAAATTTGTAGAGAAGCAGAATTATGCTCCACGTGAACCTCTGTTTACCCTACTTGAGGTAACCCGATTCCTTGATACAATTATCTGTATGCTACTTATATGCAACCATTCTGTTCAAAATGCAACCTCTCTTAAAAATTCCTCACATCTTATAAATTTCATTTCTTTTTGAACAGGCTACACAATGAAGAAAAAGTACTCTGTAGATTTTGCACTGAGCAAATTATGCTCAAATGGTGGTGTGAAAGAGAATGGGAAATAGGAAATAAAATGATTGGGAAATATAATGTGAAAAAGGATAGTTTTGTGAAGGCATGGGAAATATGTTTAGGCACGGTGGATTAACATGGGAAATGCAGGGCTCAAGTTGGAGGGTGTGGATCTGAGTGGGCTGCTCTTCAGAGGGTTGGTGTGGACTTGATGGGCTGAATGGACTGCTTCCAAACTAAAGGGTTTCTACGATTCTGTACTTGGGATTCTTAGGCAGATGTGACCCTTTTTAATTTAGCTCTATTCACTTTACATGTTGTCTGAGAACATGCTATCCACTGGAAGTTTAAAAATTATTAAAACAAGGCACTTTGCTGAATTGGACACATAAGTTGATTTCTTACAGTGTGTGTTAAAATATGACACAAATTAAATTCCTCTCCAGTTACATCAAATAAGTGATAACAGCACAGAAAATATTCATTAGCTTTAGCAGTCTGTTTTATTTCCTTCTAAGCAGTTGAAATTTCTCTGTGATGTTAATATGCTTGCCAAAGTATTCATCTCAGATTTCTGTGCACTTTTCAATGAAGTCATTAGCTCTTTCATTTTAAACTTTATTTATTTTATTTCAAGTGGGATAATAACTTGATCAGATGTTGTGCACATGAATTTAAAGCAAATATATTAACATGTTTGTTAAAAATAGCACGCTAAAGAAATTGAACCCTTAAGTGATAAGCAGATCCTTAACAAAAGAAGCCAGGAAGTCATGCAGCAATGTTTTTGATTTGAATGTGGCTAACAACCTCCAACAAAAACTATGGTATACCTATCTTTTTAATAAAATTGACATTTCCCTTGTGGCAAACATAGTGGAAAACTACACATATTTTCAGAAAACTTAATGAGAATTCTTGAGCAATTGTGAAGTTGAATTTGATGTGTTTCAAGATAATAAAGATCTCATATTTAGATCTCATTTGAGATTGACCCTCATGTATCATAACGAAAGGCAATTAGAACAAATAAGCCTTGGAACTCATATCTACTAAGACTGTTACAGAGAGAATTTCTCATCCAAAATTGCTGTAAAGTTTTTTTTAAAACTGTACAGTTCTTGGCAGAGTTGCTAAATGATGAAGGATCATTTTAAATTCAACCATCAAGCAAAAACTAGGTGAGAGCAGATCAGTATGACTTCAACGGGATATTAAAAAATGAGGTGTGAAATCAACTGAATTGCTCTCACATTTTCATTCACACCAAATCTGATCCAGAAGATTAAATAGAGTACTATCTGATTCAAATGAAAGGGGGGATGCAACCAGCAAGTTACAAAGGTTCTGTGAGAATAAACCTGCTGTTTCCTTGTCAGTAGAGGAACTCTGTTGAAATCACCGTTGGCTACTGCTTTCATTCGAAGCAGCTGTTTTCACGTGGACATGTTTGTAACAATTGCTCAGAACCGTACTTGGATACTTGTGCTCACAGACATTTTTCTGCACGTTGACCATCAATTGGCATATATAGCCATGTGTGTCTGAGTTTTTTAATTGTGTACCTGCCATAAATCCTAAGGGACTTAAAGTTAGCTCTGACAGCCTCTAGATGTTTCCACACCGATCCCTCCTTTATAGCTTAAGAATTGCTCCTATTTTATTTTTGACCTCCAAAACCAAAACCTCAGTGGAATATTGCCATGCAGACAATTACTGCTGCAGGCTATAATTTATCCAACAGAAAATAGCATTTTCCAATCCTTTAGACAATCTATTCTGTTGCATTAACGAAAGTACATGTTCAACTTTCTCTATTTTTTTAAAAGCAGGCTATTAAGATCCTGCAGTGAATTCAAGAAGCACTGAACTAATATATTCCCACAAACCATGGAGCGATGATGCCTTGTTCATCAGTACTTGATGACACACATTATATTTTTTTGTACTCATCGCTGTATCTTTCTCAGTTGTGTCAATCTATGACATTTCTTGCTTTAGATGAATACAGTGCTATTCTTTGTACTTGGCTAGATTTTCCTTGTTCGCTGAAGGGAGCAGCTGATTGGTAAATATCGAAATGATCAGCCAAGTGATAGTACATGTCAGTCAGCTTCCTTTATTACTTGCATGCAAGGAGAGTCAACTAGCAGGGTCACAAAATCTTGGCCTGGTGAATGTGTCTTTTGACGGTTACAATTTAATTTTTATGCATGAATTGGCACCCTTCTTATTGACCAATCAAATCTTAATTTCAAGCCTTAGCAACATTCATTCCTTCAATAGGTCATCTGCCTTAAGCTCTTGCAACATCAGTTAAGTGTGGTTAAGAGCTTCTTTCACCTAACCGGAACCAGGTGTGGTTAGTGCTAGCTTCTGTTAGTACTTAGCTACACAATTTTCTATTCTTTTTTGGATCCCTTCCACATCAGCATGCTCATCCACTTGAATTCCACCCCTGAAGAAGAAAAGGCAATCACCATCAATGGCACAGAGCAAACGCCAGCGGTCTGAGGGAAGCAAATCCTATTTATGACTGGATAAAGAAAGCTTTCAAGTTTTCAGAAAATGAGAACTCTTGACATCAGCAGTTTGTGATTTGTCAAAATGATATTTTCTGAAGTGAGCATCATGGTTAACTGGATTTTTACTTGTAACTACAGAATTCAGACCTGTTTGTAGAATATTGAGACATCAGAAGAATGTCGATGGAGTAGGCTTTGGCTTTGGAGGCCATAAAGTATGAGCAATTCTTAAGCTGTAAAGGAGGTATTGGTGTGGAAACATCAAGGGAAAGTCATAACCAATTGTGGATGGCACGGTGAGGCAGCAGTGGTTAGCACTGCTGCCTCACAGCGCCAGAGACCCGGTTTCAGTTACCGCCTCAGGCGACTGACTATGTGGCGTTTGCACATTCTCCCCGTGTCTGCGTGGGTTTTCTCCGGGTGCTCTGGTTTCCTCCCACAGTCCAAAAATGTGCAGGTTAGGTGAATTGGCCATGCTAAATTGCCCGTAGTGTTAGGCAAAGGGGTAAATGGAGGGGAATGGGTCTGGGTGGGTTGCTCTTCGGCGGGTCGGTATGGACTTGTTGGGCCAAAGGGCCTGTTTCCACACTGTAAGTAAGTAATCTAATCTAGGTAAACCATTAGGAATGATGGTAGGTACATAATTAAGGAACTCAGATACACACTGCTCTATATAGAAATCAATGGCAGAAGAAAGTCAGTGGTCGCAAATATCAGGGACAGTTCTGAGCTATTGTTGCAAACCTCTTAGCCAACATGTTGTGACATTCCTCTGGAGTAGGTGAGACTTAAACCCAGGCCTCCTGGCTCAGAGAGAGGGACAATACCACTGCAGAGCAAAATGGTATACAATGATGTAAGGGTAAGTTCAGTGTCACATGATCATACAGAGAGTACTGGAAAGTCAGAAGCTTCAGTGAAGTCATGAGACAATGTGCAAAAGCAAAGCATTAAATAAAGACTTCTTGCATAATTCACCAAGAATGTAAGAAGCAATACTTTGAGAATAACATAATTAGGCCCCATACACAAGACAAAGCATTTTTCAGCATGGTAGTGTTGATTGTTCACTCCCCATATTGTTTTTCTGGTAAGGTATATCCCAGAGTGCTTAAGGAATTAACCCTAAAATGGTGGATGAAGTAGCAGTCATCTTCCAAGCTTCTTTAGGCTCTGGAAAAGTTCCTACAGACTGGAGTGTAGCTAATGTAACCTCTCAAATTAAAAAGAAGGTATGGAGAAAACCAAGAATTCTCGATCAAGGCAGCCTTATATCAGTAGTGAGGAAAATGCTAGAGTCTATCATTAAAGATTTAATAACTGAGAATTGGAAATCAGTAGCAGGATCAGAGTCAGCATAGATTATGAAGTGGAAATTATGCTTTACAAATCTACTGGAATGCTTCAATGGTGTAAGACATGAGTCCATAAGAACATAAGACATAGGAGCGGAAGTAAGGCCATTCGGCCCATCGAGTCCACTCCGCCATTCAATCATGGCATGATGAGTCGATGAAGAGTCCCAGTGAATGTGGTTAACTTGGTCCTTCAGGAGGCTTTCAACAAACTCCAATATAAGAGATTAGCATGTAAAATTAAAACAGATGGGATTGAGAGCAGTGTATTGAAATGGATTGAAAACCTATTGGCAGCAAAGAAATAAAGAGTAGGAATGAACGGGCCTTTTTCCAAATAGCAAACTGTGATTAGTAGAATACTACAGGATATAAGAGCTAGGACTCCAGCTGTTCACAGTATATGTTAATTAATTAGATATTGGAGCTAAATGTAATGTCTCCAAATTTGCATATGATACAAAGCTGGGTGCAAACGTGTGCTGTGAAGAGGATGAAGAGATACTCCAGTGTGATTTGGATGAGCTGAGTGGATGGGAAAATGTGTGGCAGATGCAGTATAATGTGGATCAATGGGAGGTTATCCACTTCGGATGCAAAAACAGAAGGTAGTTTATTATTTGAGTAGCTATAAATTGAGAGAAGGGAATGTGAAATAAGACTTGAGTGGCCTCGTACACCAGTCATTGAGGGTGAGCTTGCAGGTGCAGCAGTGTCAAGAAGGTTAAAGGCTTCCATAGAGAAAGGATTTGAGTACAGAAACAGGGATGTCTTACTGCAATTATACAGGACCTTGGTGAGACCACAGCTGAAATTTTGTGCGCTGTTTTGGTCTCTTGATCTGATGAAGATGTTTACTGTAGATGGAGTGCAGTGCTGGTTTACTAGCCTGTTTCCTGGGATGGCAGAACTGACTTGAGAAGAGATTGGATCAGTTAAGATTATTTTTGCTGGAGTTCAGAAGAATGATGGGATGTCAGAGAAATACATAAGATTCAAACAGGACCAAATAAGGTAGATGAAGAAATGATGTTCCTGGTGATGAGGGAGTCCAGAACAAGATCACAGTATAGGGATATGGTGTGGGCCATTTAGGACTGAAATGAGGAGAAACTTCTTCACCCAGAGAGTGGTCAGCCTACAGAATTCAACACCACCAAAAGCAGTAGAAGGGAAAACAACATCTGATTTCAAGCAGGTGTTGAATATAGCACTTGGAACCTAAGAGATTGAAGGATACAGGGGAAAAACAGGCACAGGCTATTGAGTTGGATGATTAGCCATGATCATAATGAATGGTGAAGCAGGTTTGAAGGACTGAAGGGCCAAATTCTGTTCCTGTTTTCTACGTTTGATGTTGCCACAAATGTTGTATACCAAATAACTGAATCAATTTCACCTATTATACCAAATCACTCAAAGTCCTCTCATGTGTTATAAAATATGAAAAAAAATCCTAGTGTGTGGTCTTAAGTAATTGTTTGATATTATTTTTCAAGGGGTCTCCAATCATTAAGTTGACATGAGGACACAGTGTAGGCATTATGATAAATTGCAATTTGTAATGTGAGACTTCAATTTTCTATCCTAGAAAGCTTCACCTTACTACACAAACTATTAATGATTGAAAAGGCCCAAAGCATAATTATTTCTGCAGCATTTGATTCAATTTAATAATACCAGGTTAATGTTTTAGATCTGTCACACTGTGTGCCTGACTTCTCTCCATACATGCATACATAGGCTGAGTACTTGCAAACTTTTCAGTTTATTCAGCATGAACAGAATTTTACTTGTATTCAATTTTTTTTTGCAAGTTATTCGCAAATGGTTGAACAAATGTTACTTTTTCATATCCAGCTATATGATTAAAATTGCAACAGGTTACTATTCCTTATTACATCAATGAATGTGATCAAAGAAATAGTACTTAAGCAACTTAAGTGACTGAAGTCTAATAGATGTCCAAGACCTGATGGCCAACATCCTGGAGTTCCAAAAGAGGTAACTACAGAAATAATGAATGCTTTGGCTGCAATTTTCCAAAATCTCTTAGATTTTGGGATGGTCTCATCAGATTAGAAGTTAGCGAATGTAACATCACTATTCAAGAAAGAAGAGTGAGAGGAATCAAGGGAGTATAAGGGAGTACGCCTAACATCAGTCATCCGGAAAGTGCTAGTATCAATAACAAAGCAAGTCTTAATAATGTACTTCAAAAAGTATGATAAGATTGCAAATAAGTCAGTAATTTTACAGAAGACAAATTATGCTTAACAAATATGTTAGAGATTTTGAGGATGTAACCAATAGGAGGGATAAAGAAGATCCAAGTGTGGATACTGGGTTTTCCAAATGATATTTAATGAAATACCTCACAAAACTTTATGACACAAGATAAAGGCTCATGGAGTTGAGGGTAGTACATCATCATCAATAAATGATTGGTTAGCAGATAGGACACGTAAAGTTAGTATAAATAAGGCATTTACAAATTGCCAGTGTGTGACTATTGCATTTCCACAGGGATTAGTGCTGAGGTTTCAGATAGTTATAACTTTAAATAATGATTTTGGCAAAGAAAAGAGGCTAATGTATCTATGACTGTAAATATTACAAATCTAGGTGGGAAAGCAAGATGTGCGATGGACCTGAAAAAGAGATATGAGCAGGTTAATGAGTGAGATATAATGTGGAAAATGGACTATATTATAGCGATGTGTGAAATTCTTCACTACAATAAAATACGGACTTTTGTTTTAATGATATAGTGTTGAAGTTCAGAAAGTATTTGGTGTACTTGTACATGAAAACAAACAAGCTATCATGCAAGTACGGCAAACAATTAGGAAAGCAAATTGCATATTGGACTTTATTGTAAGAGCATTTGAGTATAAGATTAGGAAACTATTCCTACATTTGTATAGGGCTTTGGAGAGCCCACACTTCCACAACAGTCCAATTTCACCCTTCATTCTTAAGGAAGAATATGCCTGCATTGGAGGTAGTACATCAAAGGTTTACTATATTCTTTATTACTGCTAATGCTTCACTTTTCTTAAGCTGACTAAGTCTGTAGTCAGTCTATTTCTACTTTCCCAGATATTTTATTTCATGCTTTCCTTCATTGTTGCCAGTGGTCCAGAGCTATTGTGTTCCCGATGTTCTTGAATTTCCAGTTATTGGATGAAAAGGGTGACACTATAAGACTCACATTTAAATTTTTTATATCATAAAAATTAAAACACTACAAACTAAATATTGTTCTGTGAGAAATGTTTACTTTGAACTAAAAATGTTGAGTCCGTGATTAAGAAAGCGAATGCAAGAATGCAAGAAAGCTGGTGCTCGCACTCAAACATTGCATGTTTACCTTTAGAGAATCCTCAACTAGCACTCCCAGATCCCTCTGTACTTTGGCTTTACGAATTTTCTCACCGTTTAGAAAGTAGTCCATGCTTGTATTCTTTTTTCCAAAGTGCAAGACCTCGCATTTGCTCACATTGAATTCCATCAGCCATTTCCTGGACCACTCTTTCAAACTGTCTAGATCCTTCTGCAGCCTCCCCACTTCCTCAGTACTATCTGCTTTCCACCTAACTTTGTATCATTGGCAAACTTCGCTAGAATACCCCCAGTCCCTTCATCCAGATCATTAATATATAACGTGAACAGCTGCCGCCCAAACACTGAACCCTGCAGGACACCGCTTGTCACCGGCTGCCATTCCGAAAAAGAACCTTTTATCCCAACTCTCTGCCTTCTGTCAGACAGCCAATCCTCAATCCATACCAGTAACTCACCTCGAACACCATGGGCCCTCACCTTGCTCAACAGCCTCCCGTGTGGCACCTTATCAAAGGCATTTTGGAAGTCTAGGTACATAACATCCACTGGGTTTCCCTGGTCTAATCTACTTGTCACCTCTTCAAAGAACTCCAACAGGTTTGTCAGGCACGACCTCCCCTTACTAAATCCATGTTGACTTGTTCTAATCCGACCCTGCTCTTCCAAGAATTTAGACACCTCATCCTTAATGATGGATTCTAGAATTTTACCAACAACCGAGGTTAGGCTAATTGGCCTATAATTTTCCATCTTTTGCCTTGATCCTTTCTTGAACAATGGGGTTACAATAGTCATCCGGGACTTTCCCTGACTCCAGCGACTTTTGAAAGATCTCAACCAACGAATTGAGATCGGGGCCAGGAGATTTGTCAATTTTAAGACCTTTTAGCTTTTCTAGCACTATCTCTTTTGTAATGACAACCATACT
>NC_057710.1:101094967-101115958 GCF_004010195.1 Chiloscyllium plagiosum
TGCCCGAAACGTCGATTCTCCTGTTCCCTGGATGCTGCCTGACCTGCTGCGCTTTTCCAGCAACACATCTCCGGCACTGATAAAGATATAGGAAATCCTTACTCTAAGAAAAAAACAGAGTACTTAATAAGCGGGTTAGAGGAGGAGGGCGGGTGGGAGATACTACGGTTGTAGAGTCTTGGGTTTAGCCCCCTTCCTGATTTATACACTCACTGCTTTCCTTCCCGGCTGCCCCTCTGGTCGTCGTCACTTCCCCCTGCTGCTCCCGCTCTCTCTGTGAAGAGAAAAAAAAACACCGCTGCCCGCAACCGGTAAGTAATTTTAAAACAAACTGTCTTACCTTAGCTGTAGGAGAAAGTGAGGTCTGCAGATGCTGGAGATCAGAGCTGGAAATGTGTTGCTGGAAAAGCGCAGCAGGTCAGGCAGCATCCAGGGAACAGGAGAATCGACGTTTCGGGCATAAGCCCTTCTTCAGGAAGGGCTTAGCTGTACCTTAGCTGTAGCCTTCCGGGTTCGTTTAAACTCAGCTGCTGCTCGCACTCAAACATTGCATGTTTATCTTTAGAGAATCCTCAACTAGCACTCCCAGATCCCTCTGTACTTTGGCTCGCACTCAATGTTGTCAATTATCTCAAGAGGGTTGGAATATAAAAGCACTGTTGTGCTACTGAGACTTTATAAAGCTCTGGTTAGGCCCCAATTGGAGTACTGTATCCAGTTTTGGTCCCCACACCTCAGGAAGGACATACTGGCACTGGAGCGTGTCCAGCGGAGATTCACATGGATGATCCCTGGAATGGTAGGTCTAACATATGAGGAACGATTGAGGATCCTGGGATTGTATTCATTGGAGTTTAGAAGATTAAGGGGAGATCTAATAGAAACTTACAAGATAATACATGGCTTGGAGAGGGTGGACGCTAGGAAATTGTTTCCGTTAGGTGAGGAGACTAGGACCCGTGGACACAGCCTTAGAATTAGAGGGGGTAAAGTCAGAACAGAAATGTGGAGACATTTCTTCAGCCAGAGAGTGGTGGGCCTGTGGAATTCATTGCCACAGAGTGCAGTGGAGGCTGGGACGCTAAATGTCTTCAGTGAGGACTACTTCCTAAATTATTGATGTCACAATGAATTAAGGGCTACGGGGAGAATGCGGGTAAGTGGAGTTGAAATGCCCATCAGCCATGATTGAATGGCGGAGCGGACTCGATGGGCCAAATGGCCTTACTTCCACTCCTATGTCTTATGGTCTTATAGTCTTAAAATGGCATTCTTATTTTATGCCTTTAACACATTGCACTCTCCACAGCATTACAATCTTTACAACAAACAGTCTATGACAGCTTTCAGCTTTCAGTGGCTATTACTGACTATTTTCCAGTGCATCCCTATATTTTTACAAATCCACTATCAGCAATAGAGTCTGTTGTCATGTTTCTTCTTCCCTCTGGCCATGTCAGGACAAATCAGCCAGGTTCCTTCGATGGCTAAGAATGTATCTTTTTAACTAGAGACTAGCTCCCTCCTGCATTCAGCTTCACAAACAACCTGCAGCCACTTAGAATAAAATCATCGAATCCCTTCAAGTCCAAAATGACACTATCAAAGAGCATCTCACCCAGACCCATTCCCCTACCCTATTCCTATGTTTCCCAAGACTAATCCACCTTGCCTTCTTATGCCTGGACACCATGGGCAATTTAGAATAGCCAATCCAGCTAGCCTGCACATCTTTGGACTGTGGGAGGAAACTAGGGCACTCAGAGGAACACACACAGACATGGGGAGAATGTGCAAGCTCTACACAGACAGTCGCCTGAGGCCAGAATCAAACCCAGGACCCTGGCGCTGTGGGGACAGCAGTGCTAACCAATGAGCCATTGTTCCCTTCACTGTGCCATACTTTGCTCTGCTGACCACACCAATGGCCGTTCCACTCCTCCCTCTCTTTTTTTTCCTTCTGTCCTAAAAACCTGGTAGCAGCAAGTCTATTTACTGGTAGCTCAGTTATCGTTTCTGATTGAATCCAAAATCTTTGAATGTTGTTAAACTATTCCTTGTTGTTTGATAAAATTCTGAATAGTCACAATGGAGCACTCCTGTGAGAATTTAACTTCATCACATGATAAAGCTTTTTTGTACAGACTATGCAAATGCAGGAAACGACGTACATGTTTGAAATTGCATTATCGACTATTTTACATTAAGTTAATCTTCATTTTTAAATTAAAATTAAAGATAGTCTGAAACTCAATATTCTCATCAACCTACTTGTAACTGCAACGTGCTTGGCCCTGTTTCCCTCTTTGTCATCTACCAGTCTCTTATTTATCCCTCTCTCCCATAGATTGTATCTGTTGGAGGGAAGCTTAGAGTTGAGCCTCAGGCCTGGTGGCTTAGTGCAAAACCCTTTTTGTGATTGTCCTCCCTTTATGTGTCCTCCTCATTATATTTTCACAGAACCGTGAGTGAGAGGAGAGGTACTGGGAGCTTTGGGGGGCTGTTGTCCCAGAAGGAAAAGCCTGTAAAATAGGCAAATAATGGTCCTACTCATTTTGCATACTTCAAAATGGAAGATCAGTACGACAAGACATTCTTTTTCAATCATTACTTTTCTTCAACTCCTTTTTCCCTCTGAGTTTCTGTTTCTTCCTGGTTTGTTGCTTTGATCCTTGTCATCTGCATACAGCCAAAACTAAATTTTAAGACCATAAGACCATAAGACATAGGAGTGGAAGTAAGGCCATTCGGCCCATCGAGTCCACTCCGCCATTCAATCATGGCTGATGGGCATTTCAGCTCCACTTACCCGCATTCTCCCCGTAGCCCTTAATTCCTTGTGATATCAAGAATTTATCAATCTCTGCCTTGAAGACATTTAGCATCCCGGCCTCCACTGCACTCTGCGGCAATGAATTCCACAGGCCCACCACTCTCTGGCTGAAGAAATGTCTCCGCATTTCTGTTCTGAATCTACCCCCTCTAATTCTAAGGCTGTGTCCAGGGGTCCTAGTCTCCTCGCCTAACGGAAACAATTTCCTAGCGTCCACCCTTTCCAAGCCATGTATTATCTTGTAAGTTTCTATTAGATCTCCCCTTAATCTTCTAAACTCCAATGAATACAATCCCAGGATCTTCAGCCGTTCGTCGTATGTTAGACCTACTATTCCAGGGATCATCCTTGTGAATCTCCGCTGGACATGCTCCAGTGCCAGTATGTCCTTCCTGAGGTGTGGGGACCAAAACTGGGCACAGTACTCCAAATGGGGCCTAACCAGAGCTTTATAAAGTCTCAGTAGCACAACGGTGCTTTTATATTCCAACCCTCTTGAGATAAATGACAACATTGCATTCGCTTTCTTAATCACGGACTCAATCTGCATGTTTACCTTTAGAGAATCCTCGACGAGCACTCTCAGATCCCTTTGTACTTTGGCTTTATGAATTTTCTCACTGTTTAGAAAGTGGTCCATGCTTGCATTCTTTTTTCCAAAGTGCAAGACCTCGCATTTGCTCACATTGAATTCCATCAGCCATTTCCTGGACCACTCTCCCAAACTGTCTAGATCCTTCTGCAGCCTCCCCACTTCCTCAGTACTACCTGCCTGTCCACCTAACTTTGTATCATTGGGGGGCAAACTTCACTAGAATGCCCCCCCGTCCCTTCATCCAGATCATTAATATATAACTTGAACAGCTGCGGCCCTAACACTGAACCTTGCGGGACACCGCTTGTCACCGGCTGCCATTCTGAAAAAGAACCTTTTATCCCAACTCTCTGCCTTCTGTCAGACAGCCAATCCTCAATCCATACCAGTAGCTCACCTCGAACACCATGGTCCCTCACCTTGCTCAGCAGCCTCCCGTGTAGCACCTTATCAAAGGCCTTTTGGAAGTCTAGATAGACCACATCCACTGGGTTTCCCTGGTCTAACCTACTTGACACCTCTTCAAAGAATTCCAACAGATTTGTCAGGCACGACCTCCCCTTACTAAATCCATGTTGACTTGTTCTAATCCGACCCTGCTCTTCCAAGAATTTAGAAACCTCATCCTTAACGATGCATTCTAGAATTTTACCAACAACCGAGGTTAGGCTAATTGGCCTATAATTTTCCATCTTTTGTCTTGATTCTTTCTTGAACAAGGGGGTTACAACAGCAATCTTCCAATCATCCGGGACGTTCCCTGACTCCAGTGACTTTTGAAAGATCTCAACCAACGCCTCCACTATTTCCTCAGCCACCTTCCTCAGAACTCTAGGATGTAGCCCATCGGAGCCAGGAGATTTATCAATTTTAAGACATTTTAGCTTTTCTAGCACTTTCTCTTTTGTAATGGCAACCATTCTCAACTCAGCCCCCTGACTCTCTTTAATTGTTGGGATATTACTCATGTCTTCTACTGTGAAGACTGACGCAAAGTACTTATTAAGTTCTCCAGCTATTTCCTTATCTCCCATCACTAGGCTTCCAGTATCAATTTGAAGTGGCCCAATGTCTACTTTTGCCTGTTGTTTGTTTCTTATGTATTGAAAGAAACTTTTACTATCATTCTAATATTACTAGCTAGCCTACCTTCATATTTGATCCTCTCCTTCCTTATTTCTCTCTTTGTTATCCTGTTTGTTTTTGACAGCAAATGATTTGTTTTCTCTGTTTTTGCTATGTGTATGCGATGACCCTATTGTAAGAACCAATGTTTCCCTTAGTACCTACATATTATGTGCACCTTTATAATCCTATCAAGTCACTCCTTCTAAAGGATTAATGGAGAAGGGACTAATGAATAGATTGGCTGATGCATCTCAGAGGAAGTCACTTGGATATATATTTATTGCTGTCTGGCAACTTCTAGCATGTTTCTTAACTTGTCATGATGATATTGGAGAATCTGCTGGCAAGAGATGCAAGTTCCCGTTAGCATTTTGCACTGTTTCCCCAGTACAGGTGACTTGGAGTGACAAACAGGGAGTCCTGTAAGAGTTACTTCATGCAGCAGCACCCAAAGTTTAATATGTTACAAATGGGGTAGGCGTTGGTTCTTGTGGCATTGTATCAATTATTTAGTGAGTGCATTTGCTTTTTCTATTTGTTTTGTCTCCCAATAGTTACTTGTTTCTAAATGAATTGTGGGCGGCACGGTGGCACAGTGGTTAGCACTGCTGCCTCACAGCGCCAGAGACCCGGGTTCAATTCCCGCCTCAGGCGACTGACTGTGTGGAGTTTGCACATTCTCCCTGTGTCTGCGTGGGTTTCCTCCGGGTGCTCTGGTTTCCTCCCACAGTCCAAAGATGTGCAGGTCAGGTGAATTGGCCATGCTAAATTGCCTGTAGTGTTAGGTAAGGGGTAAATGTAGGGGTATGGGTGGGTTGCGCTTCGGCGGGTCGGTGTGGACTTGTTGGGCCGAAGGGCCCGTTTCCACACTGTAATGTAATCTAAAAGAATGTTGCTGTTTAAAGAGTTGTGGTACATCTATCAATAGTCTTGTGAAATATGATATTGATGGATAACATACCAGGCTAACATCCTCAGACACATACTCTCCTCACACCCAGTATTCCTTACAAATGAGAAATCCACAAGCTCTAACTATAGGAAATGGAGCAGAAAATAAGTCTTCTTTACTTGCATCTCTTTCAATTTCCAGGCAAATGTTTGAGTACCTCTAACTCTTTCATTATGATACCACTAATTGGACTTTGTGCTTGAACATAGTTTGAACTTCAATATTGTGTCTTCAAAGACTTCCATTCACTTATGTGTCTTGAACCAGAATAACTTCTGAATTTCATTATTTTCAACAAAAGGATTTCTGTTTCATTTCTTATTAATGCAATTTAATAGCCAAATATTTATTCTCAAGCCATTGCCATAAAAGAAAAAGAGACACTTCACAAAAGGTAATTATAACCAGGAAATACAGGCTAACTGTATATTAACTCGAGCTGTACCTGTCTCCTTGCACAAAGTTAAGAACAAAACTTACCCATTTACAGTGCTTTCCTGAAATAAAAACAAATACTTTAAAGACTCAAAAATAAGCAATTAAGTCACAATCTTCTAATAAATTCCTCATTTTTCATTTACTACAACTTAGCCCTATAAAGTCAGATTCAGTGTGAGTTATTCCAGCAGAGTTTTGAGAACAACTATGGTACAGTACTCATCGAAGAAGAAACAGATTAACACTGCTGCCTCACAGCGCCAGAGACCCGGGTTCATGTCCCACCTCAGGCGACTGACTGTGTGGAGTTTGCACATTCTCCCCGTGTCTGCGTGGGTTTCCTCCAGGTGCTCTGGTTTCCTCCCACAGTCCAAAGATGTGCAGGTCAGGTGAATTGGCCATGCCAAATTGCCCGTAGTGTTAGGTAAGGGGTAAATGTAGGGGTATGGGTGGGTTGTGGGTCAGTGTGGACTTGTTGGGCCGAAGGGCCTGTTTCCACACTGTAAGTAATCTAATCTAATCTAATCTAAAGTTCCCATTTAACTCTTACAACTTTCTTACTATTTGCAGGCTAAGAGGGTGAGTAGATGATCTGTTCAAAAATCTTGCTCTTTCATTGGATATTCACATGTTCTTAGTTATAAGAACTTTCTCAGTATCTCCAACACAATTTTAGTGTTCCGTGATATCCATGCTTTGATTGAAAAGTGCATTTTCAGAATTTCTGTGATAACTATTATTCAAAAATATTGTTCATAATACTCCTAGGTGACATTAATAACTATTAAATATGAATAAATATTTGAAAACATTTAATGACTTATTAAAATTTTGGCTTACAAGATAATTAGTTTCATCACATTGACCGAAAAGCTGCAGTTTTGTCTGAAATCTGCTTCAAAGATGTATGCTATTGTGATGTCTTTCCGCTTTCTACATCCCCATCAAAAGTTAGAGGTGTGTTAGCTAGGATATCATTAAGGACAGGCAAACTGTGTGACCTGGTGGTTAAACAGTAACAAAAAGGAGAGAATGGGGTTATATATGCGAGGGATTTTCACCTATGCTGAAAATGTGCTATGGACAGCATGGCTTGGTGGCTACTGTACTATTGCATTGGCAGTGAAGGGCAAAGAGGATTGCCAATGCTGTTCCAAGAACAGAGCAGCTTTCGAAAGATGGCACAGTGACAGTCTTTCAGCAGATATCTGGCTAGTGGCGAGTTTTCCAGGAATGATGCGTGGCAGGATAGGGTTCGATTCGGGCAAGAGTTAGTTAATGAGGTGAGTTGAAAAAAATATGGCGAGGGGTCTCGCTGCACATTGTAGCAAAAAATCCTGCAAAAAAACTTGACGCAACTGACACTTAACAAAAAGTAGGTAAGTTGCTGTCCTAAATACATTTGCGGAGATGGCCTCCAGAGAACTGTTTCGCTTCTCTACCTCCCCATGTTGCTAAATGTAACATTTCTGGAGGGGAATGTTATCATGTAAGTTAATTGAAATTTGAGAAGGTTGTTCAGGTTCATATGAAGCTGTGTGAATGAATATATAAAGGGAATGGAGCAAAAGAAAAGGCTATTAGATTTTTACTTTGTGAAACAGTAAAAGATCTCAAAAGTGAGATTGGAATTACCTAACAAGAGAAAGAAGTTTTTCTTGGACTTCACCAGGACAGAATTATACTTTCTATGCTTGAACAAAAATTATTTAATTTCCAACAGTAGTTGTTGAAAGATCTCCCTATTATTGAATACACTTGCATTGCAGTAAAGTAAAAGTGAGCAATAGGGAACCACAGGCCCAGTCCGACTGCATCAGTCAGCAAAATGTTAAAATTTACTATTACAAATCTGTTAATGGGATACTTAGAAAAATTACCCATTTAGTATACAGTTATTTGTCTTGTTTTACAGCACAACTCACCTCATTAATATGCAGCTAACTATCTTACCAATTTAATCAAGCAAACTAGACAAAGTGAGAACTCAAAATGGGAACCAAAGCAGGTTCCTGATGGATGAAGCTTGTCACTTGCTCTGAAAAACCTCCATTTTGTGTTCAACTAACTACAGTTCAGGGCACGATTTATAGGTACCAGCTGCACACACCTGACATCTGCCAACCACCTTTCTGTTAAAGTGGCAGGGTGCACTGGAGGCACAGATTTGCATTGTAGGGCCTAGCTGGACCAGGCTGCATTTCACGACTACTCACTTGCTCTCTTGACCCTCAACCACTGAGCACTTACTGCAAGCTCACATGCCTCACCTTACCCTACAGTGTCAATTAGAACAGTCAAACAACCAGGCAGCTTGCCTTGCTCGTGATCAGTCCTCTGTGCAGGGGGTGTACAACTTGCTGCACAGCAGTGTGCTATATCATTCTCACACCTGCGCCTTTCAGTGATGGAAAACATACTGTGTGTGCAGCAAGCAAGCAGCTATATCTCAACATCTTAGGAAGTAGTCCTCACTGAAGTTCATGGAGGTGTCAGTCATCGGGGGGAGCCAGCAGTTGTACCAGCTTGGGGGAATTGGCTATCTATTCGATTTAAGGAATCTTGGTCAGCAATGCTATGGGTCTGTAGTGCAGGAAGTAGGTCACATTTAATATTTTAGTTGCATAATGGCCAGTCTGAGTGTTAGAACTAACACAGTTGGAGAGGAATGCAGCTACCAGTTAGGGATTTCAATACTTCTCGTTCTGGGTTGTCCTGTTGGATTGGTGACAAAAATAGAAATTGCTGGAAAAGCTCAGCAGGAGGGCAGCATCCATGGAGGGAATTCAGAGTTAACATTTTGAGTTGTGTGACCCCTCCTCAGAACCTGAGGAAGCATCACTCGACCCGAAATGTTAACCGTGATCTCCCATCAAGAGTGCTGCCAGAGCTTCAAGCTTTTCCAGCAATCTAAATTTTTATCTCTGATTTACAGCATCTGCAGTTCTTTCAGTTCTTATCCAGTTATCCAAGGACACTAAGAGGTAGCGGGGTTAGGAGTGGCAAGGTTAGCTGTTGCAGCAAGAATGGGACTCAATAACTGCATCTCAGTCAGATCCGTACCTCTGCTGTAATCACTAATCTCTCTTCATAACTGATTAATTCCAGCCCAGACAATATCCTGGTGAAACTCCTCTGTGTCCTCTCTAGTGCAATCACATTCTTCTTGTATCGTGGTGACCAGAACTACACACGGTACTGTCACTTTGTTCTAACTAATGTTACATATCTTTAGTCTTGTATTAAATACCTCAACTAATAAAGACAAGTATCCTATTAGCCACTTTAACCACCTCATCTACCTGTCCTGCTGTTTTCAAGTTCTGTGAACATGCACACCAAGTTCCCTCTGAACTTCTGCACTTCCCTTGCTTTATTAGTCCTCCAAAAATGCATCACTCCACACTTTTTTAGATTAAATTCCATTTGCCACTCTTCAATCCATCTTTATCATCCTGTAGTCTAAGGTTTTCTCCTGCTCGCTATTTACTGCCAATTTTCATGTCATCTAGAAATCGATCATACCTCCTACATTCATATCTACATCATTACTGTCAAAACAAACAGCAAAGGACCCAGCACTGAAACCTGCAATATGCACCTGGACACAGCTCTAAGTCACAAAAATAACCTTCAACTGTCACCTCCTGTTTCCTGCCACAAAGCCAATTTTGGAGCCAATTTGCCAAATTTCCATGGTTTCCATGGGCTGGTATCTTCTTGACCAGTCTGTTTCGTGAGACCTTGTCAAAGGTCTAATTGAAGTCCATGCAGACTACATCAATTGTGCAACTCTCATCTACACAACTAATTAACTCATTGAAAATTTTAATGATGAATAGACATGATCTTCCTCTAACAAAGTCAAGTGGAAATTAATTTTATACCTCAGATTTTTTTTCCAATGATATACCTTCCACTGATGTTAGTCTGACAGGCCTGCATTTCTAGGTTTATCCCCACCACCTTTCTTGAATAATGGTACCACACTTCTTGTCCTCCAGTCCTCTGGCATCTCTCCTGTGGCAAGAGGGGCTTTGAAAATAAATATCAGTACTCCTGCAAACCTCTTGTTTGTTTCCCAGAGCAGCCTAGGACACATCTCGTACAGGTATGGAGATTTATCATCCTTTCAGCCTACTAAAATCAATAATTCCTCGACTCTCTCAATGCTAACTTGATGACATCACAGCAAGATAGTTGCTTTAAACTTTGCTTTTGATTATTTTTCCAGTACTTGCCCCTTCCGACGTACATTACTCATATTACTTTTGATGGCCTTCGCATTTCCTTCCTCCCCTCTGTACTTCTTCAATCAACCTTGGCCAATCTTGGCCCATTTACAGTTTTCCTGGGCATTCCTCCTTTTCACCTTCATCCAACTTGCATTGACATCACAATTCCCAATCTCAACCTTACACTGAGGCTCCCCAATTTCAGTTCCACTGCTTTTTCTCCTTCCCCAAATTATCAAACTACCCAATTGTCTATCCCAACTTTGATACATCTCACATCTCATTGTGCCTTTTGTCCCTATACATGTGATTCCCCTCTTCATCCCAATTTGCTCCCTTCATTCTTCACAGTCAGGTTGAATTCCTTTCCACTCTTTTCTACCATCTCTTTCTGTTGATTCCCCTTTAAATTTGCACCTCTATTTTAATGCAATTTTTGAGTTCAGTCACCCTGGCCACCCTTGCTCATGCTGGCTTGAGTGTGAAATGTGGCTGTCTTTAATGGGCCTGGTCAACTTTTATCACCATAATCTATTGAATCGTGAAGCCTGGGCTCTCATGATTGCAAACTTTAATGACCTGTTTTTATAGTGAGTCATCATGCAAGAAACAATGAGTGTTTGCACAAGTAATTTCCTTGTTTTTGAAGAAGCCAACAATTATACACACTGAATCTTGGAGAAGCAATCTGCACTGTCAGGTACACCTGTGGTATCTCTTGTTGGGTTTGCAACCATAATTATTTCCCATTTTCAACTAACAGAAGTGTGCTCACTAATGCAATTCCATTAAATTGGGGCTTTTATGAGTTTTCATACAAACAAGTTCCCCTGAAGAATGCTGACCACCTTTGTAAATTTGTAATAGCTTAATATTGAATATTTACCCTGCCAGGAAACTGACATTTTAACTCCCAACCAATGAAGTACACTTCCTGTCCTTCTAAAACCTCTGAGCAGGCCTGGAAAATTCTATCCAATGGATGTGTTGGTTTTGGCCTTCCAAAATGCATCAGATTCTTAGACATTCATAGGGATGGGCAGGTAGCAATCACTGCTGTGCATGATAAAAGAGAAAACAGAAACCTAGAATGACAGCCAATGCAATTAGCATGACATCAGTTGTCAGGAATTTGCTTGAATTCATTATTAAGAAGATATTAACAAGGCAGTGAGAAATCATAAGAGGATTAGGCAGAATCAAGATGGTTTTAAGGAAGAAAAATTGTACTTGATATTCCTTTCATGTTTTTTAAGGATATAAAATAATGCTAAGTAAAAGGGGATCCAGTGGACACTGTATATTTGAATCTTCAAAGGTAATTGAGAAGAGATTATTGAGAAATTATTTTAAATAATTTAAATAATTCAATTGCGCAGACTATTGTTGGGATGCTGTATGAACATAGATAGAGATTGGTCAATGGACAGAAAGCAAAGGAATAAATGGCAGATTTTTAAGTTGGCAGGCTGGGATATCACAAACATCAGCACTAAGGACTCACCTATTTGTAGTCTACATTATTTTAAAAATTTGTTCATCGGATGTAGGCATCGCCAGTGAGAGCAGCATTATTGCCCAACACTCATTACCCTTGAGAAGCTGGTGGTGAGCTGCCTTCCTGAATCCCTGCAATGCATGGGGGCTAGGTAGATCCACAATGCACTTAGGAAGGGATTTGGAGGCTTTTTAGACTCAGTGACAGTGAATAAAGACCAGTGGAACCTGAAGTCAGAACGTGTATGAGTTGGAAAAGAACTTGCATGCCCTCTCATGTTTCTGTTGCCTTTG
Source organism: Chiloscyllium plagiosum (assembly GCF_004010195.1). Lineage (NCBI taxonomy): Eukaryota > Metazoa > Chordata > Chondrichthyes > Orectolobiformes > Hemiscylliidae > Chiloscyllium > Chiloscyllium plagiosum. The sequence goes on from NC_057710.1 coordinate 101,106,940, forward strand.
TCCTTCTTGGTTTTGGTAGATGTTGTGGGACTAGTCACAGTGATTTTTCTGCTAAGCATCTTGGAGATTGTATGCAATGAAACAGTTGTTTTTTTTTCCTGGATGGCATCAAGTTTGATGTCACTTAACCTTGATATTGTCAACATCTTGTTGCAAATAAACACTGGCTGCTATCAAATCAGTGGAGTCATGAATGGTGCTGAACTTTGTGCGAACACCCCTACTTCTGACCTTATGACAAAGGGAAGATCATTGAAGTAGCTGAAAATGGTTGGGCCAATGACACTACTTGAGGAACTAGGGGTCTTGTGGTATAGTAGTAGTGTTTCAACCTCAAAACCAGGATGCCTTGATTCAAGTTTTATCTTTAAGAGAAGAGTCAAGAAAAATCTAAGCAGGCTGCTTAAACTTATTGCCAGTGCAAATTATAAAGAAGCTCACTAAATCCTTATGTGTTGAGGAACTCCTACAGTAATGTCCTGGGGTTGAGATAATTGGCATCTTACAACTGTAATTGTCTTCCTTTGTGCTTGATATGCTCCCAACCAGCAGAGTATTTCCCCCTGATTCCCATTACCTCTGTTTTATTTTCAGGGATTCTATGGTCCATGACGTTTTGCTAAGGTAAGGGGAAAATTTGAAATGTTCTTTATTCCTTTTCTATTGAAAAGGGAAACATGAAGTCAGGATCCAATGATTGATATTCTTGAGATCATTTCTTAATTCTCACTTAATTGACAAAATTTCTAATAGACATCTGTGACTGACCATTTGGTTTCCCATAGAGCTATCGTTTGCTTCTGTTGTGTTTGAGTGTTTGCAAGTTTATGTTACTTATTTAAAAGGCTGAATATATAATATGCTGATAACTTCAAAACAATATAAAAACTATTGCAAAATAAATCAGACAGTGCTATTCTAAACAATTATTTCTAAGTTATGTAAAAGAGCAAGTTTGTAAAATACTATTCAATACATAATCTTTAGTCTTGAAAGTCTAAAGGATCATGCAATAAAAATCTTCCCAAAATTAATGTTAATATAAAGATCACATTTAATCAAAGGATTAGATTTAGTCATGTCGAATTACTTTACTTCTAAAATATTTTCCAATTGATGAAGAATACAGTTTCTATTCTCTTTTTCTCCTCCTTTTTGCAATGACTGCCTTTTTGCTGCCTTGATCACTGGTAAAGATTGGCTAGTGAGTTGGGAGTATGTGTTCTTTCTTATTTGGCCCTGGAAACTGCATGTTCTTACAATCCTGAAATTGGAATGAAATAAACAGGGGCCACTAGGCCTTGAAGCTGTAACTGTCAAACATTAGTGTATTGCCCTCACCTTGTTATCATTCCCATTGTGCATTTCTTTGTCAAATGAGGCTAAGCTTGGCTAACATAGTGATGTTGAATTCCTAAGTTCTGCATTGTCTACTGTTAACAGAATAATATAATATTAGATTATACATTAATTGTGTTATTAAAACAAACTAAGTCACTTATGAAATGTTAATTTTGTCCCAATTCCTACAGCAGTTCTTTTGTCTATGTTTGAACTGGGGCTGAAATGAGTCAGGAACCGAGTGGCCCTGGTGGAAACCAAACTGTACATCAGCGAACAGGTTATTGCTGAGAAAGTGGGAAAGCAAATGTAATATTACATTCTTCACTTCACTCTTGCAGGTAGAATAGAAAATCTATTTATCAAATTATGAGAAACTTTTAAATGATGTTCAAAGTGATTTAAGTATTATTACATAAGAAGTGGAGGAAAGTAACTTAGACATACAGCAATGAATTAAGAAGACAATTCTTAGTCTTTATTGAAAGAGGGTTGGAGTGTGAAAGAAAGAAAATCTTGCTGCAATTATATGTGATTTTGGAGTACGGTGTGCAGTTTTGGTCTCCTTCTCAAAGAAAAGTCATAATTGCATTGGAGGCTGGGAATTAAAAGTTCACCAATTTGATTCAGTGGATGAGCCAATTGTCCTATATTGCAAAATTGAGTAAATTACTGCGAACTGTGGAGTTAAGTAGAATGAGAAGAAACACAGAATAGGCTTAAAAGTTTTTATTCTTGGCATATACTGCCAACTTCTGCTTGATACGATATGCCATCGATTACTTGAACAATTTGTCTGACGTTCAGGTTCAGTAATTCAGTTTCCACATGTTGGTTCCAGGCACCCTTCATCTTGCCATGCTTTTTAATTAATGGCTTTTGTATGCATGGGAGTATTAGTGAGTGATACTCAAAGAAGGTTGTCCTTACTTGTCTGCTAAATCATAATTCCATTTTGGTTCTGCATAATGATGACATTTGCAATTACACATTCTCTTCCAATTGGAAAATGTAGCCTGTTGACTGGTTATTTGTGTTGTACAGTTGGATAATCTTCTCCAGCTCTAAGCATGGGTCAATAATGGGGATCTTTCTAATCCATGGTGACCAAACGTAGCTTCCTGAAAGTCATTATGGCTGCAACCACTGCTCCCGTGACATACATAAAGAATGTATAGAATCCCTACAGTGTGGAAACAGGCCCAACAAGTCCACACCGCCCCTCTGAAGAATATCCCACCCAAACCTGTTCCCCATTACTCTACCTTTATCCCTGACTAATGGACCTAACCCACACATCCCTGGAAACTATGGATAATTTAGCATGGCTAATTCACCCAACTTGCACATCTTTGGATTATGGGAGGGAACCCACACAGACACGGGGAGAATGTGCAAACTTCACATAGGCAGTTGCCTGAGGTTTGAATCGAACCTGGGTCCCTGGCACTTTTAGGCAACAGTACTAACCACTGAGCCACCGTGCCACCCCAAAATATCATAGCAAAGATGTCATTACATTTAGAGTGTAATGGATTCCCAGATATAAAATCTCTAAGCCATCAGATGCTGTAAGTTTAGCTTACAGTGGTTGGTCAAACAATCACTTGCCATGTCTGTGGATACCTATATTTCATTGTGAAAAGTGGAAGGAAGTTTACAATTATACTGGAATTGTGTTCACTATATAACTTGTGCTGTCTCTGCATTTGTGAGCATATAACCTGGATGATGACAAAGGCTTCTGTTGGTACCAATATATTCTTTGATGTTCACTGCACTGAGCGTCTGCTCACTTTGTATCCTGATAGTCCAGTTATTCTCATCATCAGAATATGTAGCTTGGCTCAAAGCTTCTCTTGATGCTATTTGGTTCTTGGTTGATTGGGATGCTCTTTGCCTGACTTCTGACTGTAGCTTCTTATAATATTGACTACTCATAGAGTCATACAACATGGAAAAAGACATTTCAGTTCAACGCTGACAAGACATCCCAATCTGACCTAGTCCCATTCCCTAGCATTTGATCCAGATTCTTCCAAACCCTTCCTATTCGGACATCTATCCAGATACCTGTTAAATGTTGTAATTGCATGCAGCTACACCACTTTCTCTAGCAGCTTGTTCCATACACGCACCACCGTCTGCGTGAAAAGAATTATCCCTCTCACTTTAAACCTATTCCTTCCAGTTTTGGACTCCCTTACCCTAGGAGAAATACCTTGGTTATTCACCCTGCCCATGTGCCTCATTATTTTGTAAAACTCGATAAGGTTGCTTCTCAAGCCTCCAAGGGTGTCCTCTAATGCTACTTATGTCGTTAAAGCTGGGTAGTTTTTGTGTGCATGTATAAGCCTGTACCTCTCTCATTGCTTACTTAGTTTGCTTGTATTGGCTATTTTTCTGATGGTGGATGAATTGAACCCTTGCCTGTAAATTTTGACATCCCAGTATAACAGTAGTCATACATATGAAACTTGTAATAGGGTTTCCATGCTGTAACTTTAGGATTAGTCCAAGATTCCCTTTGAAACAGTTCTGTTTGGGCAGATACTATCACAAGCTCAATTATTCTGTTTGTTGCCTTTGCTGCCATCAAGTCACATCTCTTGTCTGTGCATCTACTTATAAATTGTTCATTTGTCTTGTCAGTTAATGTGCAAAAGACAGGAATTTAAATTGTGGAAGTTGAGATTCACTCGGAATTGACCTTCAAGCATTGATAATGTTTTTATACAGACATTTAAGGTGGTCTTCAGTCAGACCTGACATGTTCAGTCTGTGGAAGCCTTCATTGCCTGTGGAAGCCTTCATTGCCTGTGGAAGCCTTCATTGGCTGTGGAAGTCTTCATTGTCTGTGGAAGCCTTCATTGTCTGTCGAAGCCTTCATTGTCTGTGGAAACCTTCATTGCCTGTGAAAGCCTTCATTGCCTGTGGAAGCCTTCATTGTCTGTGGAAGCCTTCATTGCCTGTGGAAGCCTTCATTGTCTGTGGAAGCCTTCATTGTCTGTAGCAACACAAATCTTTTGGTTTGTTTCTTTGATTTGGAAATGTGAGGTCCAGAAAACATATCTTTCTATATGGTTAGGAATTCAGATAAAAGGTTTGCTACTTTCCAGTTGAGCTTTGGGAAAGTTTATGCTCATCCTATGTCTGTTTGCGGGATTGCTTGGACTAACTGAAATAGGACAACTATATAAGCTTTTTGTGTTCCTGATTTACAGTTGTGGCTATAACCTTCTCTAACCATAGTTTTTTTTTTGGTTGATTGCAATGGTGGTGCTGTCAAGTTATTCCTGTTTTCCTGAGTTTTTTGAAGCCCCCTTCCCCCCCGCCAACACACACACAATAGTCATTCTCGGTGTGAAATGGAATGCCCTGCACCAAAGGTAAAGTCAATAGTAAAAGAAAGATTTTAGTTCTTTTTGCAACTGCTGGGAGTTTTTATTAAATGAACCTTTATTCCTAACCTGGTCTTCAGTGTGTTAAACTCCCTCAACCTGATGGTCAGCACAGCTCAACAAAGGATTCTCTCTTGTCAATGGATTTCTACATAAAGACAGTTATTTAATCACAGTTGCTGCACAAGTTTTACAGAAGATAGATGTATATTGATTACATTCTATTGAAACTGTGCAATCTTACTGGGACTGAGGCTTGCTGGCTGGCCTGTGTGCAATGCCCCAATGCAACAGTATGATTTTGAATTTTCATCTAGATGTACAGAATCACTTACACATTGTGAATTAATACTTGATAGTTCTTTGCCCTTTCACAGCAGTCTTTCTGTTGTGGAAGGGTGAGACTTGTATGCCTCTCAGTTAAATCTTCAAACTGCCACAATGTTGTGTTCCTCTATTTGACACAAATATACCAATCATGTGATAATGCTTAATAAAAAAAACATGATATGAGTTATTAAGTTTGACAATAAGACTCCATACAGATAGGAGGGTGGTTAGCTTGGATGGCTGATTTGTAATGTTGAGTGATGCCAACCATTTGGGTTTAATTCCCACATTGGCAAAGGTTATAATGAAGGACTTTCCCTCTGAGCCTCTCTCCTTGCTTGGGTTTTGGTGAACTTCAGTTTAAACCACCACCAATTGTCTCTCTCTAATAAAAGCAACTCTATGATTGGACTATGGTGACTGCCCTTCTACAGACAGTGTTAACTGGGAGGCTGCATATGCAAATCTGACTTCTACAAGCTGCCACTGTATACTGAGGACTGAGCCATGCTACTATTACCATCTTGTCATGATGTGACCATGATGGATAGCAGTGTACAATATGCTCTCTTAAAAGTATGAACACAGCATATATTGCTTCCCATCTAGTTGAGCAATAGGGGAGAGTTTGTTGTGAAGGAAAAAGATTGTGAAATATTGGATGAGATAAATATCCTCTCATTTACTAATTTATTTCAGCCTTGTATTTACTAGCATCCTATAATCTTTCTTCAATATTTATGACATAAACTTTCCTTTATTGTCCGATCCAATTACATATCCTCTTTGACATCTGGTGAGACAGGAAATGGGAAGCTAGATTTGGAAAATCTAAACTTTCTTCTTGGAGAGAATATCATTGTTCTGAAACTTTTCTATCTTCTCCTTGAATGATCCAATTGTACTGACCTGCTGTTTCCAATCTACTTTTACCAAATCACAGCACAGCTTACAAATATTGACCTTTCTCCAGTTTAAAACGTTATCTTTGCCCTCTATACAACCACACATAGAGTAACTGAGAAATGACAATTAAAACAAAAATTATTTTCACTAATGCCCCTTTCACCTGACCAGCTTCATTCCTTAAAACTAAACCCAGACTTTTGGCCTTTTGATGTGTTGCTTTACAAGACTAGTTCTTTTTTTCCTAAAAGCTGTTCATTGGCTCAAAGATACTCTGACCTTGATTTATTTTCAGAGGGGTAATAAACCAGGCCGGGCTCTGATCAGACTGGTTTGGTACAGAAATGAAAAGGATTTTGAGAGGCCTTTTGTTTATATGTAAACAAATGACACTTCAGGCCAAAGTGATCACGTTTTAGAAGTGACCTGTAGAATGAAAGGGCAGTGGTCAGCTCCCTAGTTGAGGTGAAAAATGTGGTGCTGGAATAACACAGGAGGCCAGGCAGCATCCGAGGAGCAGGCGAATCGACGTTTCGGGCATGAGCTCTTCTTCAGGAATGAGGCTGGTGTGCCAGGCGGACTGAGATAAAAGGTAGGGGGGAGGGAATTTGGGGGAGGGGCGCTGGGAATACGATAGGTGGAAGGAGGTGAAGGTGAGGGTGATAGGCCGGAGAGAGGGTTGGGGCAGAGCGGTCGGGAAGAAGATTGCAGGTCAAGAGGACGGTGCTGGATTCGGGGGTTGGGACTGAGATAAGGTGGGGGGAGGGGAAATGAGGAAGCTGGAGAAATCTACATTCATCCCATGTGGTTGGAGGGTTCCTAGGCAGAAGATGAGGCGCTCTTCCTCCAGACATCGTGTGGTCCGGGTCTGGCGATAGAGGAGGCCAAGGACCTGCATATCCTTGGCGGAGTGGGAGGGGGAGTTAAAGTGTTCAGCCACGGGGCGGTTGGGTTGGTTGGTGCAGGTGTCCCAGAGGTGTTCCCTGAAACATTCTGCAAGTAGGCGGCCTGTGTCCCCAATATAGAGGAGACCAGATCGGGTGCAACGGATACAGTAAATGACGTATGTGGAGGTGCAGGTGAATTTGCGACGGATATGGAAGGATCCATTGGGGCCTTGGAGGGAGGTGAGGGGGGAGGTGTGAGCGCAAGATTTGCACTTCTTGCGGTTGCAGGGAAAGGTGCCGGGAGTGGAGATTGGGTTGGTGAGGGGTGTGGACCTGACGAGGGAATTATGGAGGGAGTGGTCTCTCCAGAACACTGATAGGGGTGGGGAAGGAAATATATCCCTGGTGGTGGGGTCTGTTTGGAGGTGGTGGAAAAGACGGAGGATGATACGATGTATCCGGAGGAGGTTGGTGCGGTAGAAGGTGAGGACCAGTGGGGTTCTGTCCTGATGGTGATTGGAGGGGCGGGATTCAAGGGCGGAGGTGCAGGAAGTGGAGGAGATGCGGTGGAGAGCATCGTTGACTACGTCAGAGGGGAAATTGCGTTCTTTGAAGAAGGAGGCCATCTGGGTTGTTCGGTATTGGAATTAGTCCTCCTGGGAGCAGATGCGATGGAGGCGAAGGAATTGGGAATATGGGATGGCATTTTTACAGGGGGCAGGGTGGGAGGAGGTGTAGTCTAGGTAGCTGTGGGAGTCGGTTGGTTTGTAGTAAATGTCTGTGTTGAGTCGGTCGCCCGAGATAGAAATGGAGAGGTCTAGGAAGGGGAGGGTGGAATCTGAGACGGTCCAGGTAAATTTGAGGTCAGGTTGGAAGGTGTTAGTAAAGTGAGAGGCAGGCATAGCTGGGGCCCATGCGGGTGCCCATGGCTACTCCTTTGGTTTGGAGGAAGTGGGAGGATTGGAAAGAGAAGTTGTTAAGAGTGAGGACCAGTTCAGTCAGTCGAAGGAGGGTGTCACTGGTTGGGTCAGCGGGAGAGGAAGAAGCGGAGGGCTTGGAGGCCTTCATGATGGGGAATGGAAGTATATGGAGACTGGATGTCCATCGTGAAGATAAGGAGTTGGGGGGGCGGGGGAAGCGAAGATCATGGAGGAGGTGGAGGGCGTGGGTGGTGTCCCGAACGTAGGTGGGGAGTTCTTGGACTAAGGGGGACAGGACCATGTCGAGGTATGCAGAGGTGAGTTCGGTGGGGCAGGAGCAGGCTGAGACAATGGGTCGGCCGGGGCAGTCAGGTTTGTGGATTTTGGGCAGGAGGTAGAAACTGGCGATGTGGGGTTGTGGGACAATGAGGTTGGAGGCGGTGGATGGGAGATCTCCTGAGGTGATGAGGTTATGGATGGTCTGGGAGATGATGGTTTGGTGGTGAGAGGTGGGGTCATGGTCAAGCGGGCATAGGAGGAGGTGTCCGCGAGCTGGCGTCTAGCCTCAGTGGTGTAAAGATCGGTGCACGAAACTACCACTGCGCCTCCCTTGTCTGCCGGTTTGATAGTGAGGTTGGGGTTGGAGCGGAGGGAGTGGAGGGCTGCACGTTGAGGGAGTGAGAGGTTGGAGTTGGTGAGAGAGGTGGACAGGTTCAGGCGGTCAAATTCGCGGCAGCAGTTGGATATGAAGAGATCGAGGACGGGTAAGAGGCCAGCGCAGGATGTCCAGGTGGATGGGGATGTGTTGGAGGCTGGAGAAGGGGTCGTACTTCTTCAACCAGGACTCTTGCCCACCCTGTCCCTTCCTAGACCTCTCCATTTCTATCTCGGGTGACCGACTCAACACAGACATTTACTACAAACTGACTGACTCCCACAGCTACCTAGATTACACCTCCTCCCACCCTGCCCCCTGTAATAACACCATCCCATATTCCTAATTCCTTCGCCTCCACCGCATCTGCTCCCAGGAGGACCAATTCCACTACCGAACAACCCAAATGGCCTCCTTCTTCAAAGACCGCAATTTCCCCTCCGACGTGGTCGACGATGCTCTCCACCACATCTCCTCCACTTCCCGCACCTCTTCCGTTGAACCCAGCCCCTCCAATCGCCACCAGGTCAGAACCCCACTGGTCCTCACCTTCCATCCCACCAACTTCCGCTTACATCG
>NC_057710.1:101116002-101137307 GCF_004010195.1 Chiloscyllium plagiosum
CTGCACCAACCAACCCAACCCACCCGTGGCTGAACACTTTAACTCCCCCTCCCACTCCGCCAAGGATATGCAGGTCCTTGGCCTCCTCCGTCGCCAGACCCTGACCACACGACGTCTGGAGGAAGAGCGCCTCATCTTCTGCCTAGGAACCCTCCAACCACACGGGATGAATGTAGATTTCTCCAGCTTCCTCATTTCCCCTCCCCCCACCTTATCTCAGTCCCAACCCCCGGATCCTCTTGACCTGCAATCTTCTTCCCGACCGCTCCTCCCCGGCCTATCACCCTCACCCTCACCTCCTTCCACCTATCGTATTCCCAGCGCTCCTCCCCCCTACCTTTTATCTCAGTCCGCCTGGCACACCAGCCTCATTCCTGAAGAAGGGCTTATGCCCGAAACGTCGATTCTCCTGCTCCTCGCATGCTGCCTGGCCTGTTGTGTTATTTCAGCACCACATTTTTCAACTCTGGTCTCCAGCATCTGGAGGCCTCACTTTCTCCTAGCTTTCTAGCTGAGCAGGGTGAAAGTGAGTACTGCAGATGCTGGAGATGAGAGTCAAGAGTGTGGTACTGGAAAAGCACAGCAGGTCAGGTAGCATCCGAGGAGCAGGAATATCGACATTTTGGGCCAAAGCCCTTCAGCAGCTTTAGCTGAGCAGTTTAGTTCAGTCCAGAACTGGTTGGGTGTTCAACAATGAACTGTGTGGAAACTCTCTCTTTTGCCCTTCTAACTTCAACCTGTAAGCATCTGACCCTTTTTTGTACTATGTTTTAAAGGGGGGTTGCTTATTGAGACTGTTGTGTATATTTGGAACAGCAAACTTAAGTCTAGTTTGGATAGACTGAGTTCTGGAGGGGTTCTTTATTCTGTTCTTTGTGTTTCATGGTGTAATTTTGTGAATAAATGTTTTTGTCTGTTTTAAACCTGGTAGTCAAACTCGCTAACTTAATCCAGGTAATTTTCACTGTACACTCACTGAAACAAATTGCAAAGTTATAGTCTGGGCTGCCTGCTTAAGAACATTTTGAGTGTTCTGGCCTAGTATATAACAATTGGCTGAAGTAAATTTTGGTGAGTTTCAGTTTAAACCACCAGCAGTTGTCTCTCTATAATAATTTGTAGGAGTGATTCATCCTTTATACTTTTTGTCACAATTAATACAGGATATTACTAGGATAGTGGAATGAAGACAGGTGAAATCTGCAGGCATTCTCTATCATATTGTGACTCGAATACTCGAGTCACAATATGATAGAGAATGCCTGCAGATGCTGGAGCACTTTGTGAAGGTGCTGGAGCACTTTGTTCCTCCAGAATGTACACTGATCCTCTGCACAAGCTGTGGTAGTTAATGGATGAATCCCTGTTGGAAAGTATTAAAAAATTCAACCTACTAAATTATAAGACATGTGAAATATACCTCCATCATCAGGTTATTTGTGGTTGAATCGCTTGAACTCTTAGGGACTAGACAGCACTAATGTGACATACCACTTAAATGCCTTTGCAGTGATCTCAGTCATCGCTGACTTCACAGTCGTCTCACTGATGACTTAGTGCAAAAGTTTTCTTACAGTTGTGAAAATGTACCACCTAAAGCAGGGAAATTTGAGGGTTAGTTCTTCATTAGTGATGAGGTAGCTGATCTTAGATGGAATCTTAGGAAAGGGCACATAAACATGTTGTCTGATACACGGCTGGATTCCTCATGCTTCTATTTCCAAATGTACCAGACAACAACATAGCCACTTAATTAGCACCACCAAGGGATAATAATAGGAGCTGACAATATAGATGAACAGCTGGCTGTTCCAGAAGTTGTTTCTTTTTACAGATGCCAGAAGATACAAGATAACTATTCACAGTGGATACAAAACACTTAGCCCTAATGGAGAACTCAGTTCAATTTACTTAGTTTAAGTGGATAAGATCCTTAATGTTGAGATACATAACTCTTATCGATTTACTCTCTGAAGCGCCAAACTTTTCCGCAATTGATGCGTACTTGTCTGCAAGTCTTACAGCTATTAAAATATTATATTCATTTTGTGCTATCACATGGACAAGTTATGCATTCCTAAACTTATTCAAGTGCATTATTAATAATGTTAATGGGAATTCAATTTTTGCTAATTAAACAAGAGATGTAGTCAGAGCCATAAAATGTTAAACCCTTTTGCCCAACTGCCACCTGTGAATTCAGTAATTCACTCACCAGTGAGGCTTCTGCAGATAGCACTCATTCTCAGACCACAGATGCACATTAATTACCAGTTCACTAATTATTCACATTCAAATTTACATGCTCAAACCATTCATTAAGCTTTCTTTTAACTTTGAAAACTCTTGAGGCACATTGGTCCTTGCATTTCATTTGGTGAGTTTAATTGAACCCTGCTATGGAAGGTAATGCTATTAAAAGAAGAATTTTCATATATTTTGTAAAATGAAAACTTTGAGGTCACTTTAAAGAATAGTTCTTTGTGATTGTAATGACATGGACTTCTTTATTACTAACTATGTGCTATGCTATTATCCTTCAGAATAAAATGCCACTAAGAAATCAAAAATAACTCAATGTTACCGCACAATGAAAGACAGTTTAACAAAAATAAATATCATGTCAAGGTTAATATTTTTAATTGTAATAAATTATACTAATCATAGTTTCACATGGTTAAAATTGATTCCTGTGATATTAAACTGATTGACTAATGATAAGGCTTTAAAAAAACAAACTTTCATTTTGGTTTGCATCCAAAAATAAAATTGTATGAAAATTGAATGTCAAATATAATTGAAAATGGAATGTGGCTGATTCACTTGGTGCCTAGTTACTGAAAGCAGTGTGGAAGTGAACGATCCAGTAAACAAAGCTTTCAGGTTCAATCCCAGATCCGTGATGATCTCAGTGAAGGTGACCTCACTTCTCCATGGATCAGGAAAACAACTATCAGCCAAGCTCCCACTCCTGTTCTCCACAGAATTAGCCACTACTGGACTTAAATATGTATAGGTTCTGGTTGAGGTCAAAATCAGCCTCAGCTGACCTTGTGGTCTGATGGAGTGTGAAAAAGACTGATAACTTTACTGAGAGCAGCTGAATATGGAGCAGTATTCCAGCATGAATCAACATTCATGTGAGAAGAAAAGAAAGGACTGAGAGGGAGAAAGTAAAAGTAGAGAAATGAACGTATATTGCAACCTAGAGAATCATGTGAACAACAGGGATGCACAACCTTAGGTTCTCAGATAATTATTGCAGAAACCTCCAAACATTCTTATCTAACATTGGCATCTACACTTCAATATGCCCTGTAGGTGAAGTGTAGCCATTCTGGGGGATGAACATTACCCAGTAGTTTGGCCTGAGGTACAAAGTATTATTTGTAGTTGTTAATTTGGGAAACAAGAATCCCTCAGTCTCTCTCTCTCTCTCTTTCACAAATGATACGCCTTTAATGAAAGTGGTACACAGAATTGTCAAGAGAAAGTGGTTGGATTTTGCAAACAATTTGTCAAGTTTTGTTTTGAAAGAATGGTTCACAACCCTGAAGGACATGTTTCATGAGCTCACAAGTTTAATTAATTTTCCATCATTTCATCTCTCCCAAATCAACAACGCTATTTGCATCATCTGTGTTGTGCTATAATAAAACAAACGTAAAATTAAAAATGTTAGTAATGTTCATGACTTTATGTTGCGTGTCGTAATCAGCATTACTACTTGATTACAAAATCAACAATGCAAATAACTCTCTGCATCTCGTACTACACATTTCGAATCACAATGCTTAATTTAGACTAAATCAAGAGAAAATGAGAAATGGTTTCCAGCTACTTTATTTTGAAAAATAACGAATACAAAACTTTCTTTCCAATATGTGATCACATTCAGTCCAATTGAGCTCTCACTTGAGTTTGAATGATTTTTTTTCACCACAATCAAAATTTTGGATTATTGTAGAGAAGTGTAAGTTGACATTAATAAAAAAAAACAGAGGAAGATATGCTACAGGCCTTTTGAAATGGAAAAGTGCAAATAATAATTTCCAGTCAGACCATTTAATTCTGTGCACACAGGCTAACCCATGAGTTTATCAAAAGCAAACTTTGTAACAGGCGAGAGATTATGGCCCAGAGTTTTCAAATGGGATTTTCTCAAGGTGCTTTCTGAAGGATGGCACAGTGGTTAGCACTGCTACCTCGCTAGTGCCAGGGACCTGGGTTCAATTCTAGCCTTGGGAGATCTTCTGTGTGGAGTTTGCACATTCTCTCTATGTCTGTTTGGGTTTTTTCTGGGTGCTCTGGTTTTCTCCCACAGTCGAAAGATATGCAGATTAGGTGCATTGGCCAGGCTAAATTGCCCATCGTGTCCAGGATGTGTAGGTTAGGTGGATTAGCCATGAGAAATGCAGGGTTACTGGGATAGGATAAAGAGACTCTCTGGAGAGTTGGTGTGGACTTGTTGGGCTGAATGGCCAGTTTTCATACTGTCAGGATTCTATTAAAAAAACGTCAGTAGAAAATGCATTGATGCTGATACTGGCTGCTCTCATGACTGTTTGCCAGTGGCAAGAAATGGAAGTTTCTCACTTGTGTGAGGAAGTCCCATCTACATGAGCTGCTGTGCACTCTTATTGACTGGTAGCTCTCTAACCCCCAGAGTCTATGTCTTGGAGTCCACAACCAGGAAACTGCAGGGTTCTCTGGACAGTGTAGGGAGATGATGCTCTGGCATTGGGTAAAGCAGAGATGTTGGTGCAGAGACTGGGATGCAAGGTGTATCTATGAAGGCATACCTTCTCAGGAGAGGTGTACTGACTTTGAAAAGAGGCTGCTGATGCAGAACCACCCTCCATTTCCTGCCTGAGGCATGAGTAATGTCATTTTTGAAGCATGCCGTTGCTGCTGAATTCCTCCCAACAACAACCTTGAAATTGAGGCTGGGTGGCAATGGTCCTTTAGTGGTCATTAGTTTCTACTTAAGGGCCTCAATGTGGCAAGGGCAGGTGGGCTAATTCAAAGCTTTGATACTGTATTTGTGGAAAGTCAAAACCAAACAAAAAAAAATTGAACTTGTATATTGGGTAAATCCAAATATTCATGGCAGAATGTTCAGGGTGAATCTTGAGTTTGTACAGAAAGCAAAATGAAAAATTGTGAGTCAGTACTTAGGTTTATATCCCTTACCATTTTTGTTTGCATTGACTTCATTGCAAAAAAGGCTGATGACTTGTTAGTTCTCACTTTACATGATGACACAAAGTCAAACTTTAACTCAACCTATATTTAGTACTAAGGAGAAAGTAAGGACTGCAGATGCTGGAGATCAGAATTGAAAAGTGTAGCATTGATAAATGTGATGAAGGGCTTATGCCAGAAACATTGACTCTGCTGGTCCTTGGATGCTTCCTGACCTGCTGTGCTTTCCCAGTGCCACACTTTGCAACTGGGTTTAGTACATGACAGTCTATTTTTTTCTATTCAATCACAAAGTTGAGTAGTCTCTTAAATTGACTCTTTGAATTGATGTGTTATTTTGCACTTCAAGTTCAAAGGGTTGCAGCAGATGTCAAAAGAAGCATCCCGTTCACCTTGTGCAAGTGGCCACATAAGTGTGTTAATGATGTTGTTGTGGTAGTCTTCCAGTGCAAAGACTAGACCTCAACCAAATATTACAGACTAGCACATTCCAAAGTCCATGACTATGTGCTGAGTGGGGGAGCTAAAGTGTGGGGCAGGTGTCAACAAGGCGCAGTATGGTAAGACCACTATTTAAGGTCTTTTTGCCAAAGTACAAAGGGTATTCATTCAGTTATCAGGAGAGTGCCTCAAGAGCAAGTAAATAATGCCCCGTATAAGTAAGAAATGCCTGATGTACTTTTGCAACTGCATGGAATGCTAAATTCCAATGTTGTGTTATTCATGTGCAAAGATTGTACATAACTGCTTAAGTAATTGTATGCGCATAAAGATATTTTGATGAATAAAGTATATCTTTGCAATTAAAAAATGCTATTATTGGATTTTATGTCTAAGGTGTGGCGTCAATGCACCTTCAGGCTAATTAAGGGATGAAGTGGCATAACACCACAGGAAGAGAGCTGGACTAAGATAGAAGGGCTGAGAAGACACAGAAGAGGCTCTTAATCAGGCTGTCAGTTTTACCTCTGCTTTCACACTTGCATACTCTTGGCAGAGACTTTTTGTGCAGTCTGTGATTTGTGGGTGAGAGGTGATGGATATGAATCTGAGGCTCCAAAAGGGTTCTGTAAGCACCAAATGCTGCACTGATGTCATGAGGATATCATGGGACAATAAGGAGGATCTCATCAGTGACAGACCTACAGCAGGGTAGTTCCAACAAAAATGGTGAGCATTTTCTTACAAACTGTAAGCAGTTACAAGAATGCAATAAAAACTAAATTTTGTTTTCTCAATATGATTTCTTTAGTTTAGAAATAAACTAAAATTACCATTTAAGATAAGAAAAGTTTGAGAATAGGGACTCATAAACCAAGATTGCAGTGGCAGCAAGTTAATAAATTAACCAGCTTAAACTGATTTGTAGGAGCTTGAATCAGCTGTTCTCATGGAGTGTGAAAAGAGATCTTTTGCTGTGTTGCCTTCTCTGCAATGCATGCTGTTTTGTGCACAGAGTGCAAACTGGAAGTTTGGTCATTGAAGGTATTTAGTAAGGAAGGAAAAAGAAAGAAGCATCTTTTTCCATGTTTCAGCTCCAGTAATAGGCTTTTACACGTGTTTTGTGAAAAAAAAGTTAATTGGTGCTTAACTGATGGATTATTCAACTTATTCTAATTGCAATGCAATGTTTTTAAAGTTACTATATGGCAGGTCCATTCAGCCAATTGGAATAGATATCTGTGGTATATGAGAAGTCATGGAGTCACCACGTGCCCAAAAGGAACATCACCATAAAGTGTCACTGGGTCCATGTTTGGAACCTAAGTGAAGGCTGACTTACTGTTCTGCAGCCAAAGTCCAAGAACTACATGGGAATACACATTTAGGCATGATGATACTGCAGATCGAGAGAGTTTAGAGAGTGAAGGAATAAGTGGCCACCAAGCAGCCGAAGAGAACCAGGAAGACAGTGCAGGTGGTTCCCCGAGTCTATCATGCTGGCAAATCAATTTTCTATTTTGGGTACTGTTGAGGTAAATGGTTCCTCAAGGGCCTATAGCCAGAGACAAGTCAGTGGCACCATGGACAACTCAGCTATACAAGAGGGAAGGAGAATAAAGTGGAAAAGTCATAGGTCTGAGGATTCCATAGTCAGGGGATAAGACATGCATCTGAGGCAAGGTAAAACAGAGCACCCTTCTTATTCCTCAGCTCTAACTGAAACAAGTTTGTCCCTGAACCTTCTGAAACATCCTTTTTCTCTAGTATTGTAATACTTGGTTTTAAGCAATATTTGATCCCTCCTTTTCTACAGTCCATTGTATCTATATGGTCAAAAACAACCACTGAACTGGTCTGTCAGAGCTTACAGTTAAAAAGGCACCATGACCAATTAAATGCACCCAGGGATTTTGAGTGAAGACAGAACAGAAACTCCAGGTGCACTGACAATACTATTTCATTTTTCTCTACGTTCAGAGGTGATGTTGGAGGACTGGACAATTGCAAACATTATACCCCTGTTTAAAAAAAACTGTTGCAAATATAGACCCAGCAATTACAAACCAGTCAATTTAACTTTGGTGGTGGAACAACTTGTAGAAACAATTATTCGGGATAAAATCAGTAGTTACAAGGAAACAGCTAGGTTAATTCAGAAGAATCAACATGAATTTGTTGAAGGAAAATCATGAAGGATCTGAACAATGTGGATAAGGAGGAACATTATCCACTCGTAAAATAATCAAGAACCAAGCCTTAATATTTTGCAAAAGAAGAAAATGAGAGATGAGAAAAAACTTTTTTCCTCCAGCAAATAGTTAGGACTTGGGATGCACTGCCTGGAAGTGTGGAGAAGGCACATTGAAGAGGATATTGGATGATTGTTTTTATGTAAATTATAATGAGCAGGATTACAGTGAAAAGACAAGGTTACAGTACTTAGTTAAAATGCTCAGAGTTTCGGTGCAGTCAAGTTGGGCCAAATGGCCTGTTCCTGCACTCTATTCTGTGATTGTTTCAATTACCTTTATTCAACAACTTGTTACCAACTTTACCTCCTTAGAATTTGAACTATGCCTCAGCTAGGAGAAAGTGTGGACTGCAGATGCTGGAAATCAGAGTTGACATTGTCGTTCTGGAAAAACACAACAGGTCAGGCAGCATCCAAGGACCAGGAAAATTAATTTTTTGAGCATAAGCTCTTCATCAGGAATGAGGAACGCCTCAGCTTCCTACTCCCAGACAATCCAGGTTATACCATCCCCAACAGCAATCTCCCTGTGAAGATATCAGGGTTTAACCTGCCCCACAGGGCCCTCCTGCTCCAGAAAGTATCTCAATAGTTCAGACATTTGTAGCTCTCCCCTCCACACCAGGGTAACTACATTTTTAAGGAGAAAGTGAGGACTGCAGATGCTGGAGATCAAAGCTAAAAATGTGTTGCTGGAAAAGCGCAGCAGGTCCGGCAGCATCCAAGGAACAGGAGAATCGACGTTTCGGGCATAAGCCCTTCTTCAGGAATGCGTTGCTTTTCCAGCAACACATTTTCAGCTAACTACATTTTTACTCAATTAGTCCTCTTTTTCCAATGCTCACTAGAACCACTCACTTGGAGTTGTGTCATGATTACTGCTCTTGATGTGCTGTTTCGAAACTTATTTCCAAACTTCTTAAAATCTGCTTTCAGGACTTCGTATCTATGTCATTAGTATCAGTGTGGACCACAATGTCTGGCTGTTTACTGTCCCTCAAAAGGATAATTTACAATCACTCTGTGACATCCTTAACTCTGGCACCAAAGATGAATTGTAACGTCTTGGAGACCCTAGCATCAGGGAGGTTATATACCATCCTGGAATAATGTTGACGATTGCAGAAAACTACAGAATTGTGAATCAGTAATACCCTTCCACTTTCCTTCTTCCCCTCCTGTATCAGTGGGTGACCTTGATGCCACAAGTTCTTACTGCACTCCTCTGATGATCTATCATCTTCACCAATATCTAGAGTCATGTATCTCAGATATCAAGTAACATTACTAAACCTACTTACTGTTAAACAGGTTTGAGTTGATTTTCTGCTACAGCATGTGTGTGCATTTTTCCCCATGTGATATTAATAGCTTTGATTGATACCAGCAATAAGGACTGGTAAGAGTGAATCTACCTAAGAAGTCCCAGCAGGAACCAGCATATACAAAATGGTGGCATTGGTAGGCTTTGGAAGATTTCATTTCGCTGTACGAGAAGGGCAGAAGGGCAGGTATTGTTATCGAAATATGCGATAGTGATGGCATGCTGAAAAATATCTTCAGTTCCACAAAAACGACTGTTATCCAAGAAGAAAGTAGAAAAAAATTCTAATCAGAAACCTGTGATGTATCATTAAATATTCAGCAGCTTAACAACACACAGCTAGGCTTAGTAATGCAGCAACCAGCAGTTAAAAAGACTGCAGAGGCATTAGCAGAACTAAGCCTGTTCCTAGAAGGTCAAACAGTTACAAAGAGTGAAAAATATTGAAAAGGCTTGTATAGACCACAAAGTCTTATGAGAACTGCAAGTGGAAACATCTGAACGATAAACTCAGCATGCAGTAAAAGGTATCGGACATCAGACAGTTCAGTCCCTCAAAGGAAACGTGAATATTGTTTAATTTACGAAAACAGTCCAAGCTGAGGAGCTATTTAAGCAAAAGAGTATTGTTGAAATTATTTAGGATTATTGGGAATAACTGCAAAAAAATCTTTGCAATAATACACTTAATAACAAAATCATTAAACAGCAGTATAGCTTGACTAATTTGAATATTTAAAAAATGAAGGCAGAACGTGAGTTGACTAAAGATTAATGTTTTAAGGGAAAAAATATTTAATTGTTCAACATAATGCAGGATTAACGTGAATCCATATTTTTCAATGTAAATAACTGCAAAATAGCTTGGAGAAGAAGCAAGAATCTGTCTCAATATATTAAAGTATGCAAAGATTAAAAGAAGAGGAAAATGGCATAAAATAGTGTTCCTTTTCCATCTTGAGAGAAAATAAAAGATACCGTATCTCTTCATTTTAAAACATTTCAGCAATATATTTCAAAGCATAGTTTCAGAAAAAAATATGATGATAATCTTGAAATATTTAGAAGTTGTTCAGTGTTATTCACAGAAAAGAAATAAATTTCAAAAAAAAGAAAAAAGAGAAACGTTGCAATTTAGTGAAATTCAAATTGACATCTCTAGAATGATGTAGAGGTGCTGGTGTTGGACTGGGGTGCACAAAGTTAAAAATCACACAACACCAGGTTATAGTCCATCAGGTTTATTTGGAACACACTAGATTTCAGAGCGCTGCTCCTGCCCCACTAGATATCCGATTAAGGAGCAGTGCTCTAAAAGCTTGCAGTTCCAAATAAACGTGTTGGACTATAACCTGGTGTTGTGTGATTTTTAACCCTCTTTAGCATATTAGTCTGGGGTTCTGGTTTATTGGTTCAGTAACATTGCCACGATTTCACTGCCTCCTATTGTGGATGACTAAAGCAGACAACTGTGAAGTGTAAAGATAATTTAAAAAGAATCAAGAACCTCATGACATTAAACTGAAGAGTATGAAGTGTCTCTGTATCACAGCTCAAATGTAGAACTTGGAACACAGACCAATCAATCATGATTTCATTGAATAATGGAGCAGTCTTGAAAGGTTGAATGGTTTACCTCTGCTCCTGAGTCGTCTGTTTGAATGTGTGTTGATGGAATGACCCTTTGAATGCCAAGTCTGATCGAAGGTGAGGAGAAGTCAAATCATAACATTGAAGAAAGGCCAATAGAGCCTAAAACCATAAGACATAGGAATGAAAGTAGACTAGTCAGCCCATTGAGTCTGGCACTATTCAAATTATAGCTGATCTGATAATCCCCAACACCATTTTCCTGCATTCTCCCCATAACCTTTAATTGACTTACAGATTAAAAATCAGCCTATCTCAACTTCTAAAATACTCAATCACCCAGCCTCGACAGCCCTTTGCAGGTAAGAGTTCTACAGATTCATCACCTCAGAGTGAGAAATTTTTCATCTCTGTCTTAAATGCATGACCCTTAATTCTGACCTCTGGTTCTAGACTCTTTTACAAAGGGAAATAATTTTTCCACATCAGCCCTTTCAAGACCTGTAAGAATCTGGCATGTTTCAATGAGCCTGTCTCTCAGTTCTCTATATGCCAATGAGAATAGGCCCAATCTACTCAAGCACTAATCATAAGACAATCCCTCCATACCTGGAATCAGCCCGTTGTACCTTTTCTGCATTGCTTCCAATGCCAATATGTCTTTCTTTAGATAAGCCACCCAAACCTGTTCACACTATTCCAGCTATGGTCTGACTAAAACCTTGAATAGATTTTGCAAAGCCTCCAATTGTTATACTTAATTCCTTTTGAAACAAAGGCCAAAATTCCATTTGCTATCCGAATTACTCTCTGAACTTGAATGCCAGCTTTTTATGATTCATGAATGAGGACCCCCAAATCTCTCTGTTCTGTAATTTTTTTCCATTTAAGTAATGTTCAGCTCCTCTGTTCATCCTGCCAAGTTGCATAACCTCACATTTCCTCATGTGATATTTCGGCAGGCCAATTTTAATCCACTCATTTAACCTATCTATAGGGTGAAGTTACCATAGGCCTATCAGACCTGAGGACTGCTCTCTCAGGATGTGATGGTTTAACTTCAGAGACACCATACCTCAGGGAAGAAGTAAGGTTGAGTAGGAGGTCATCTTTTAAGCACCACACTCTTGACTCCGATTTCCAGCACTTTCTCCTCGGAGGTCATCTGAGCCAGAACTGGAATTGAATGCATACTGTTGAAATCACTTGACATTACGAACTAGCCATCCAGCCAACTGAGCCTCCTGCCTCTTTCTTACACATGATCATAATGATATTGAATTTTAATGTGTTAGCCATCACCTTCAAATCATCTGTCTTAGTCACAAGACTCCTGACTGTAAAATAAATGCCATCTACCCTTGTCGATCCTTCCTTGTGACTTAGTCTGATGATATACATTTGGTCTAGCAGACAGATTTTGATCTTTTTTACTATACTTGCCTGTACGACACCCCATATTGTACCTCAAATCCACCTTCCTTCATCCTACTAAATTAGCTTTAACTCCCAACAGCCACTCCAGCAAATTCCTCCACAAGAGCGTTGGTCCCATTTCAGCTCAGGTACAACCAGTCAGACTTGTCTGACCGTGACAGTTTTTTGATTTGCACCTAAAACAGGCATTCTGAGTTAATTATAGACTTACCAAAAACATTCAACAAAACTTTGCAAATCACATGTGAGATGCCTAACAGGTTTATTCAGCTTACAGTATTTAATTAGTTCATCCAAGTTCCATCAATTTAAAAAAAAATTGTCCCAGTGGAGATGGTTGTAATGGCAGTTAAACTCAGTTGGATGAGCTGGAGGATGATTACACATTCACATACCTAATATTGGAGACTTATAACCAGTGGGATCCAAGGTAATTTGGTTAATTGGATCCAAAATTGGACAAGTGGCAGGAAACAGAGGGTTGTAGTTGAGGGATATCTCTGTGACTGGAAGCCTGTGTACAGTGGAGTTCCTCAGGGGTCAGTGTTGCAGCTTTTACTCTTTACAGTATATATAAATGATTTAGACTTGAATGGAAGAGGGTTGATCCGTAAGTTCATGAACAATACAAAAATTGGTGGCGTGGTAAGTAGTGAAAAGAATAGAGTTGAAAAGTATGGTGCTGGAAAAGCACAGCAGGTCAGGCAGCATCCAAGGACCGTTGACGTTTCAGAAATAAGCCGTTCATCAGGAATGTCCGATAAAGGGCTTATGCCCAAAATGTCGACCCTCCGGCTCCTTGGAAGCTGCCTGACCTGCTGGGCTTTTCCAGCAGCACACTCGTCGACTCTGATCTCCAGCATCTGTTATCCTCACTTTCTCCTAATGAAGAGGATAGCCTTAGATTACAGGATGATATTGATGAGCTGGTCAGATGGGCAGATCAGTGGTAACTAGAATTCAACTTGGATAATTGAGAGATGATGCACTTGAGCGAGACAAACAAACAAGGAAGTACACAATGTATGGTAGAAAACTGTGAGTGACAAGAATCAGCAGGATCTTG
This sequence comes from Chiloscyllium plagiosum, assembly GCF_004010195.1. NCBI lineage: Eukaryota > Metazoa > Chordata > Chondrichthyes > Orectolobiformes > Hemiscylliidae > Chiloscyllium > Chiloscyllium plagiosum. The sequence continues at coordinate 101,129,320 of NC_057710.1, forward strand.
GTGTGCATGCCCACATGTCACTAAAGGTTGCAGGATAGGTAGATGGCATGGTTAAGAATGCATATGGGATAATTGCCTTCATTGGTTGAAGCATAGAGTTAGAAAGTTGGTTTGACAGGAAGAATGTGATTGTACCGGAGCGGGTGCAAAGGAGATTGACCAAGGTGTTGCTTAGACTGGAAAGTTTCAGTTATGGAGAGAAATTGGATCAAATTTTTTTTTTTTTGCCCATTGGAACAGAGGAGGCTGAGGCAGGACATGATGTGATGTACACATTGATGAAAGCATGAGCAAGGGAGACAGGAAAGAAATATTTGCCTTTAGTGGAGGGATAAATGAGTGGGGGCATTGAGTAAGGGGCAGGAGGTTTCGAGGGGAAATAATGAGTTTTTCTTCACTCAGAAAGTAGTAAGAATATGGAATTCTCTGCCGTAAAGCACAGTAGAGGCAGAGACCCTCATAACATTTAAAGTAATTTAAAGTATTTAGATGTGTACTTGTAATGCCAAGTCATACAAGACTATGGGCCAAGTGCTAGAAAATGGGATTAGAATAGTTAGGTTGCTTCTTTTTGACCAGTGCAGACTTGATGCTCTAAAGGGCCTTTTTCCATGTGTAAACCTGTGTAATTTTATGACTCCAATGTACTGTCTTCTGCGTTAACTTGCTCATTTATGCAGACAACAATGGGAATGGCATCATCATTGCTGGACTAATAATGCAGAGTATATGAACTAATAATTTAGAGATATGAGTTTATATCCTACCTGGGCAATTAGGGATTTGCAATAGAAGCTGTTCCTGACAGTGATATAAATTTATTAACTGGCCATGAATAAAATTGGGGTGGAATCTTGTATGTTTGATGGCGAGGGCATTTAATCAGGATGAGTGGTGGGTGGAATTGCCACCCTACTCCAACTCCATTAAGACCAGGGCTAGAAGGCTCATCCTGCTGCCAAACGAAGCCCTTATGTGGGGAATCAATGCTCACCTACCGGCCCTTTCTTGCAGTCATGGTGGTTAATGTACCAGTTGGTTGTGACTTGCCATGTAGTGAGCACACTCTTGGGGAAAGCTTGAAAGGTACTCAGAGCCTGACCAGCCATACGAAGGAGTTGTCCACACTAAGATATTCCCTTCATCCTTGCTATTCAAATTCAGACGCTCTTCTTTGATTGGCCATTGGCTCTTGGTAGTGGGAATTCTGCAGCAAAGATGTTGGGTCCTGGTGGGAAGCTGGTTTCTGAGCTGGCACAAGCCATGTCCAACAGCTAGTAGTTGAATCTCTGCCACTACCACAAGATTCCAGCCAAGGTCAGCATGTTCTTCTTTCACTGTATGGATCTGGGTTTGATGACAGTATCAGTCCAGTTCTGAAGCTTGAACTGTTTTCAGAAAGGCAATATCATTTTGGCTAATCCAATAGATGAAAACTGCAGGAAGAGAAACTGGGGCAAGAATGACGTTCTTATCTTTGTTATATTTTACTTATCACAAGTAAAACATTGAACTTCTTGCACAAGAGAACCTCCTGAACATATACTCCATAAGATTGAAACTCACCTCTGATCTTGGAGGAACTGTTTGGGCGAAGTTCACAGCACAGAATCAGATAAGTGAATTGTTTTAAGTGTGTGGGTTATTTCTTGATTATATGTTTTTTGAGATATGTCTCTTAATTAAACTTAAAATATAAGCCATAACTATTAATTTAACCTGGAGCAGTGTTTTATAGAGGAATAATACGGTGTTAACTCCAGGAAAGGTAAGAGAGGTAGGCAGTTAGTGCAGGAGCTTTCTGTGGCTATACCCATTTCAAACAGGTATGCTGTTTTGGAAAATGTAGGCGGTGATCGATTCACAGGGGAACACAGCACGAACAGCCAAGTTTCTGGTATTGAGACTGGTTCTAATGCAACAAGGGGCTCGTCAGGTTCCAAGAGTTCAATTGTGTTAGGGGACACTCTAGTCCAAGGTACAGACAGATGTTTCTGTGGCCAGCAGCGACAAAGCAGAATGGTGTGTTGTTTCCCTGGTGCCAGGATCAAGGATGTCTCAGAGAGGGTACAGAATGTTCTCACGGGGGAGAGGGGCCAGTAGGAGGTCATTGTCCACATTGGAACCAATGATATAGGAAGGGAAAAGGTTGAGATTCTTGGCAGGGAAATTTTCTAGAACTGCTCGGGAGGATTTAAACTAGTTAGGTGGGGGGAGAGGGAATCCAGGGAAATAGTGAGGTAAGAGATCAATCTGAGACTGGTACAGCTGAGAACAGAAGCGAGTCAAACAGTCAGGGCAGGTAGGGACAAGGTAGGACTAATAAATTAAACTGCATTTATTTCAATGCAAGGGGCCTAACAGGGAAGACAGACGAACTCCGGGCATGGTTAGGAACATGGGACTGGGATATCATAGCAATTACAGAAACATGGCTCAGGGATGGGCAGGACTGGCAGCTTAATGTTCCAGGATACAAATGCTACAGGAAGGATAGAAAGGGAGACAAGAGAGGAGGGGAATGGCATTTTTGATAAGGGATAGCATTACAGCTGTACTTAGGGAAGATATTCCCGGAAATACATCCAGGGAAGTTATTTGGGTGGAACAGAGAAATAAGAAAGGGATGATCACCTTATTGGGATTGTATTATAGACCCCCTAATAGTCAGAGGGAAATTGAGAAACAAATTTGAAAGGAGATCTCAGCTATCTATAAGAATAATAAAATGGTTATGGCAGGGGATTTTAACTTTCCAAACATAGACTGGGACTGCCATAGTGTTAAGCGTTTAGATAAAGAAGAATTTGTTAAGTGTGTACAAGAAAATTTCCTGATTCAGTATGTGAATGTACCTACTAGAGAAGGTGCAAAACTTGACCTACTCTTGGGAAATAAGGCAGGGCAGGTGACTGAGGTGTCAGTGGGGGAGCACTTTGGGGCAAGCGACCGTAATTCTATTAGTTTTAAAATAATGATGGAAAAGTATAGACCAGATCTAAAAATTGAAGTTCTAAATTGGAGAAAGGCCAATTTTAATGGTATTAGGCAAGAACTTTCAAAAGCTGATTGGGCGCAGATATTCGCGGGTAAAGGGACGGCTAGAAAATCAGAAGACTTCAGAAATGAGATACCGAGAATCCAGAGATAGTATATTCCTGTTAGGGTGAAAGGAAAAGCTGGTAGGTGCAGGGAATGCTGGATGACTAAAGAAATTGAGGGTTTGGTTAAGAAAAAGAAGGAAGCATATGTCAGGTATAGACAAAATAGAACGAGTGAAATCTTAGAAGAGCATCAGGAAGGCAAAAAGGGGACATGAGATAGCTTTGGCAAATAGAATTAAGGAGAATCCAAAGGGTTTTCACAAATATATTAAGTACAAGTACTAATGAGGGAGAAAGTAGAGCCCCTCAAAGATCAGCAAGGCAACCTTTGTGTGGAGCCACAGAAAATGGGGGAGATACTAAACGAGAATTTTACATCAGTATTTACTGTGGAAAATAATATGGCAGATATAGAATGTAGGGAAATAGATGGTGACACCTTGAAAAATGCCCATATTACAGAGGAGGAAGTGCTGGATGTCTTGGAACACCTGGTCAGGTGTACCCTGGAACTCCATGGGAAGCTAGGGAAATGATTGCTGGGCCTCTTGCTGAGATATTTGTATCATCATACTCACAGGTGAGGTGCAGGAAGACTGGACATTGGCTAATGTGGTGCCACCTTTTAAGAAGGGTGGTAAGTACAAGCCAGGAAACTATAAACCAGCGAGCCTGACATCGGTGGTGGGCAAGTTATTGGAGGGAATCCTGAGGAACAGGATATACATGTATTTGGAAAGGCAAGGATTGATTAGGGATAGTCAACACAGCTTTGTGCGTGGGAAATCATGTCTCACAAACTTGATTGAGTTTTTTTAAAAAAGTAACAAAGAAGATTGATGAGGACAGAGCTGCAGATGTGATCTATATGGATTTCAGTAAGGCGTTCGACAAGGTTCCCCATGAGACACTTTTTAGCAAAGTTAGACCTCATGGAATACAGGGAGAACTAGCCATTTGGATACAGACCTGGCTCAAAGGTAGAAAACAGGGAGTGGTGGTGGAGGGTTGTTTTTCAGACTGGAGGCCTGTGATCAGTGGAGTGCCACAAGGATCAGTGATGAGTCCTCTACTTTTTTGTCATTTACATAAATGATTTGGATGCGAGCATAAGAGGTACAGTTAGTAAGTTTGCAGATGACACCAAAATTGGAGGTGTAGTGGACAGCGAAGAGGGTTACCTCAGATTACAACAGGATCTTGACCAGCTGGGCCAATGGGCTGAGAAGTGGCAGATGGAGTTTAATTCAGATGAATGTGAGGTGCTGCATTTTGGGAAAGCAAATCTTAGCAGGACTTATACACTTAATGGTAAGGTCTTGGGGAGTGTTGCTGAACAAAGAGACCTTAGAGTGCAGGTTCATAGCTCCTTGAAAGTGGAGTTGCAGGTTGATGGGATAGTAAAGAAGGTGTTTGGTATGCTTTCTTTTATTGGTCAGAGTGTTGAGTACAGGCGTTGTCAGGTCACGTTGCGGCCGTACAGGACATTGGTTAGATCACTGTTAGAATATTGTGTGCAATTCTGGTCTCCTTCTTATCGGAAAGATGTTGTGAAACTTGAAAGAGTTCAGAAAGAATTTACATGGATGTTTCCAGGGTTGGAGGAGTTGAGTGAAAAGGAGAGGCTGAACAGGACGTTTTCTCCGGAGTGTCGGACGCTGAGGGGTGACCTCAGAGGTTTACAAGATTATGAGGGGCATGGATAAGATGAGTGGACAGAGTCTTTTCCCTGGGATGGGGGAGTCCACAACTAGAGGGTTAGGGTGAGAGGGGAAAGGTATAAAAGAGACCTCAGGGGCAACTTTTTCACACAGAGAGTGGTACATGTATGGAATGAGCTGCTAGAGGAAGTGGTGGAGGCTGGTACAATTGCAACATTTAAAAGGCATTTGGATGGGTATATGAATAGGAGGGGTTTGGAGGGATATGGGCCGGGTGCTGGCAGGTGGGACTAGATTGGGTTGGGATATCTGGTCTGCATGGACTGGTTGGACCGAAGGGTCTGTTTCCATGCTGTAAATCTCTATGACTCTGTGATTGTATAACTTGACGTACTGTTGATGAATGTTCCTTTGGTTTCAGCTAGTCACCTTCTGGTATATTCAATTTCATTGCCACACAAAAGATGGATGTATTAACTGAAAAGACTATTGTGGTTTCTACAGGGAGAGTATAAAGGAGCAGATGGTGCATCTGCAAGGCATAATGCTGAGGGTTAGGGACAAAGAGGACAGTCGTATGTGAAGATTAATATTGTGCATTATCATATTGGGGGGTTTTGATCAAAATCAGCTTTTGGAGTAATTTGATAGTATGGGGACATGGAGGGTCTGAGGTCTAGTCAGTGACAAAGCCGGGCCCAATGCTGACAGTGTCCCATATGATCTGCATTGACAGCTATCACTGCCCCTTCTCTCGAGGGTCCTGGGAAATGTGTGGGTGAGGTAAGTGTCAGTATGATATGTGAAAATGTGGGATCCATATTTGTTTTACACAACAATGTTCTGGCGATAAAACATGAAGCAGCTATTTGCCATGGAGATCTACTTCGGCTTTGCAATCATTGTTTCATCCATTTCATGTGCAATTAGTTTGTGAGTGCTTAGGAGTCCGATGGTGGTCATAGGCAAATGGATATAAGCCATTGCTGTTTGTAAATTGAATCTGCGCATATCAATAAAGTTGAAGTTATCACTAACGACAGGATAGAAAGTCAGTTCTGGCTGGAGGCAAACCATTGTTTGTGCAGTATCCAACGGTCTGGTGTGAACTATACATGTTTGGGCCCAAACCCAGGAATACTGTTTCTTCCAATTGCTGAAAAAAAAGAGAATTCCTTTTCAATTTCTCACTGCCTCTAACCATAGAATTGTTAAAAAGGTGGGAGGAGCAGGTTGGAGTCTTAAGCAGCTTGCTTCCAGCTTCACTATTCCTCTTTCTGTGAAAACAGTGTGAAGGCAACATTGTCTCCCTAAGTGTCAGCAAAATGAAGGAGCTGGTCATTGACTTCAATGATGTTGAGGTGAGGATGACTGTCTCAATGGTGCTGAGGTGAGGATGACTGTCTCAATGTGCTGAGTTGAGGATGGTTGAAAGCTTCAAATTCCTAATAGTAAACATCACCAGCAATCTGTACTGATCCATCCCCACTACGGTCAAGAAAGCAGACAACACTTCTAGTTCCTCAGAAGGTTAGCGAGATTTGGCATGTCCAGAATGACTCTGATCAATTTTTATCAATGCATATAGAAACCATCTTATCTGAATGTATCACAGCTTGGTATGACAATTGCTTTGCCAAGACCACAAAAAGTTACAGAGGATTGTGAATGCAGTCCAGTCCATCATGAAAACAAGCCTTCCTTCCATTGACTCTGTCTACACTTCCTGCTGCTTTGGGAAAGTAACTAACACAATCAAAGTTCCCTTCCCACCCTGGTTACGTGCTTTTCCCCATTCCTTCATATGGCAGATGATACAAAATTTTGAAAACATGTACCAATAGATACAAAAGCACCTTCTTCCCTGCTGTTGTCAGACTTTTGAATGGACTTCTCATATATTCAAGCTGATCTTTCTCTGTATTTCTTTGTAGTTGCAAAATTCTGTTCTATTCCCTGATATACTTATATAAGGTTGATTTGTCTGTTTAGCAGGCAAAACAATACTTTTCACTGTATCATGATGCACATGACAAGAATAAAACAAATCAAATCAAATCCTTCAACTCTTCCAAATGTCATTGTTGAGTTGTCAATTGAAGTTATTGAGATTATGATGTATATTCTGTCCCACCCACTGCCACACATTTTATGCTATCTCTGGAGGAAATAATATAATTGGAATAAAATATCACAGCCACATATGTTCATTACTAAATTCATCCTGGCATCAATCTCATATCCATTATCACCCCAATGAACCTCTGGATTCTCATCAAGGCCAAGATTTCAAAATCTACCTCCCAATCTTTATAATATTTTGTTTTAAAAGATCTATTAAGTTCTCATCCATGATATCTATTCCAAGCTGCAGTTGCGTCCCAAACATTGGAGGATGGGAAGAGTCCAACATCACCATTCTTTACCTATACTATTTTCTCGTTGAAGATGAAGAATTAGCAGAATAAAAACACTGCAACAATTGTATCTTTCAGAGTTTTGAAGTACTATTCCAAGTTGATTTTGCAAAGGATGAATCTCAAATAATCTTACTATATTTCAAACATACAGTTTTCAACAGTACAGGTCAAAAATGGACCATATTCTATGACTTAAAAGCATCTATGAAGTAAACAATGTTTCATGAGGACAGGAGTAATACAGTGAAATTGCACTTGCAAAAGTGTCGTAATTTAGCATGTTGAACTTTCAGCTTTCAAGGTTCTAACCACCCAACTGGACCTTTGGTAAATGTCAAAAGTAATTTATTTGTGACATTTGCTTAGCATTCAAGCAACAAGCAACCTTTGTTTATGCACAGAAAATAAACAGAATAATAAAACATAAATGAAGGCTATCAAACTCTTCAGAAAGTCTTACAGTTAAGATATTATATAAAAGACCTATAAATTAATATCTCAGAATATTAGGCATCAAAATTGATGGATGACTGGTATGGAATCTTTTCTATAAACTGTTTGGACTGTCATAATTGATTGTTCAATTGTTGGACATTTGAGAGAAGTAGGCTTTCTGAAATCTCCATTTAGCTGTCGCCTCCAGGTTTTCTCCAGCTGTTTTGCCAATCGACTGTGGAGTATTACATTCTTTCAGCATTGTCAGGAGGTTGCACAAGCTCAGTACAAATCCCTTTGCCTTACTTCTGCCTCCAGGAGGTTGCAGATGGTTTGCCTCACATCAGCATCTCTATTATCCACAATAA
>NC_057710.1:101137807-101228780 GCF_004010195.1 Chiloscyllium plagiosum
TAACAAAACGTCTGGAAATTAACCTTCCAGCTCAGCAAGCAAACCTACATCCAAAACCTCAACCTGAGCTACAAATCTTCTCAAAACTGGATAAGATACTGATCATGTTGCTGCTTGATCAAATTGTCACATGGTATGCTTACCAATTTGATCTTCTGTTGTCCCTCTCTAAAGAACAAAAGTAGAAGCTTTCTAATGCAGAAATACCCAGTTCACATTCAATAGGAAAACTATAACTTACACTCCAGTCCTCTACAAAAATGCAGAGTCTTCTACTCATATATCTCTGGGCCTATCCAATTAAAATAATTTGAATTTATAATTATCTAACACAAAATGATTTACGTTGATAGGCTCAGTGTTCTTGTTCTGTCTCTTGTGAAAATGTTGCACATTTTCTGAGAATTATCTCGTCTCTTAACTTGTAAGTGATCGCCAAATGATTATGTGTTGGCCCAATTGAATTTACAGGCATATTTAACAAGATTGGGTCTTTTTTTTATTCCAGTCTATTCATAACTACTTCAAAAGCTTCAAGAATGTAACTTAATATGTTCCCACATGTACCAGCAACTTTCCTCTTAAGTAAAAGTCTTGCAAATGCAGACAGCAAGCATTTGACAATCACCATCATTACAACCGAGCACAGTTCTGAAACCATCTGAAGACTTTCATCACTGTAACCTACAAGGAATAGAGTTTGAAATTGGGTCTTGCTTTAGAGATTTGTTTTGAAAGAAAGTAAATCAGGTAGCCATGGCTAACTGAGGAAGTTAAGGAGAGTTTTAACATTGAAAGAAAAAGCATCTAAAGGAGACAAAAGTCAGTGATAGCCCTTAAGACTGAGATGAATTCAGAATCCAACAAAGGAGAACAAAAATGAAAATAAAAAGATAAATGAAGCGCAAAGGCAAACAAGTGGGGAATGTAAAAACTGACAAAAAAAACTTTTTTTTCCAAACACATAAAAAGAAAAAGACAGGCCATAGTGAACATAAGCCCTTTAGAAAATGAATCTGTTGAGATAGTTATGGGGAACATTGAAGTGGCAGAGGAGTTAAATATTTGCATTAGCTTTTACAGTGGAAGATGTTTTGTATATCCCATTAATACTCGAGAATATGTGGGAAGAATTAAGTACCATCACTGAAAAAGGAATATTAGACAAACCAATGGGGCTAAAAGCAGATAAGTCCCTGGTCCCGATGGCTTGCATCCCAGAATCCTAAAAGAGGCAGTTATGGAGATAGTGGATACCATGGTTTCAATTTTCCAGAAAACTTTGGATTCTGGAGAAGCACCAGACCACTGGAAAACCATCAACGTGGCAGCCCTATTCAAGTAGGGAGGGAGGCAAACAGTGGCTAACTATAGGTCAACTAGCCTATTGTCTACTGTTGGATAGAGATTGGAATCAATTATTAAGAATGTAATAGCAGAACATTTGGAAAATCACAATCAAATCAAACAAAGTCAGCATGGCTTCATGAAGGGGAAATCATGCCTGACTAAGTTATTAAAATTTTTCAAGGAAGCCTCAACCAGAGTGGATAGAGCAGAACCAGTTGACGTGTTGTATTTGGACTTCCAGAAGGTACCTCTCAAGGTACCTCACAAAAAGTAGTGAAGTTAGAAGACAAGAGCCAATGGTGTTAGAGATAGTATAATGGTATAGGCAGAGAATTGGCTAATGGCCAGGAAGCAATGAGTGTTTATTTTCCTTTAGACTGGCAACTTTTAACCAATGGAAAACATGGGGCTTTTTAAGAGAGAACAAAAGAACACAGTATTACTTAAATGGAGAAAAACTGTAAAAAGCTGTAACACAAAGGAGGTATTGTACATGAAACACAGAAAGCTACCACATAGATGCAGCAAGCAATCAGGAAGGCTAATCGAATTATTTCAAGGGGGTTGGAGTATAAGAGTAAAGAAACTGAAACGGTGCAAGGTGCTGATGAGACAACATCTGGAGTTCTGTGAGCAGCTTGAGACTTCTTACTTAAGATAGGCTTTCATTTCATTGGAGGCAGTTCAGGGAAGGTTCATTTGAATGAACGCTGCTATGGAAGGATTGACTTATGTGCAAAGGTTAAACAAGTTGGGACTCTACTTATTTGAATTTAGAAAAATGAAAGGTGATCTCTTGGAGACATACAGGATTCTCAAAAATCTTGACAGTAAATGTGGAGAGGATACTTCCTCTCATGGGAGAATCTAGAACCAGAAGGCATTGCTTCAAAATTAAAGGGTGCCAATTTAGGATTGCAATGAGAAGGAATTTCTTATCTTGGAGGGTTGTGAGACATCTTTGCCACAAAGAGTTGTGGGAGCAGAGTCCTTATGTATATTTAAGGCTGAGACAGGTTCTTGGTCAGGGAGGGGGGAATCAAGAGTTACTGTGAAAGGGCAGGAGAGTGGATATGAGGAATATCAGATCCACTATCATCTTATTGAATAACAGAATAGGCTCAAGGAGCTGAATGGCTTACTCCAGTTTCTATTTCTTATTATCTTAAATTTGCAGTGATTTAAAAGAAGCACCAAGGCATAGGTTAGAGACATTGAACTTTTACAGTTGAACAACAGCTCGGTTTGTGGAATCACATGATTAATTCATTGGGCATCAATTGTTCATAAATAAAGGTAACAGTTCAGGCCAATAATCTTTTGTCAGAGTTTTTAAGAGTAAAATTCAGAAAATAGTCCATAGTATTGAAAAAAGGGGAATTGACAGGAATAGAATGAGGAATATTCTACATATCCCACAAAGAAAGGCAAAGTTAGGATCCAAATTGATTCCAATGGGAGTGAGAGAATCCAGTCTTCATATACGAACCAGTGACATGGGCTGAACAAAAAAGGAGGTTCTGAATTGTCAGTTTGAGGATCGAGGCATCAAATTAAGATACAGAACCTGAAAGGTCCATAACCTTTGCCTTATTACCCAAGTAACATGCATATTGTCTTAGTGAAAATCCGATTATAAAGATGAATGCAGATGAGAGTGATGATGTGAGAGTACTGCACTGTTGGGATGATCCCCACATAAACCATGCTAGGGCTGATGTTACTGTGAGTGGCATAGTTAAGCAAGAAGACAGGATCTTAAACTAAATCATAGGGACAAGGGATCAAATTTTGAATGATACAGTAAATCAAATACTAGAGACAGGACAAAAGGAACAGATTGATTATGATGGAAATAGATGGGAGAACGATTAAAACAGAGATAGAATTGATGGTAAGGTGTCCCCAGTAAGGAAGTAGGAAGCGCAGAGTTCAGAAAGGGTTAGTAATTGGAGAGGATGAATGGCTGAGACGAATTTAGTGGATATGATGCAAGCAATAGTTAGAGTTATAGCCCATTATCTTGGTAAGATACAAGTGTCATGACTGAAACATTTAGGAGGTATGGGCTTCCCTGGCTGGGTCAGCATTTATTGTCCATTCTTAATTATCTTAATTATAAAGGTAATGGTCAGCTGACTTCTAGAATCGCTGCATTCCTTTTGGTATCGGTACACCCATAATACTATGTAGGAGGGTGTTCCAAAATTTTGATGCAGCAAAACCGATGAATTAGCACCATGCTTCTAAGACAGGATGGTGTGTGCCTTGGAGGCGAATTTGCAGGTTTAATGTTCTGCTGTCCTGGTCCTTCTAGTTAATAGAGGATTTAAAATGTGCTTTTGGAGGTGACTTAAATTACTATAATTTATCTAGTAGATGGTATAGACTACTGCCACTGAGTGTCAGTGGTTAAGCGAGTGAATGTTAGATGTTGTAAATTAGGTGTGAATAAAGCAGGCTGCTTATCTTGAATGGTATGAAGCTTTTTGAGTTTTTAAGTATCCAGGCAAATGGAGAGTATTTAGTCACATTCCTGATCTGTGCCTAATAAATGGTGTACAGGCTTTATGAAGACAAGAAGTCACCACAAACTTTCTAGTCACTGATCAGTTTTTTTAGCTGCAGTGTTTATGCGACTGGTCCGGTTTAGTTTGTAGTCAATGGTGACCTACGGAATGTGACAATAGGGTATAAATGTTATTAATAATCATGCTATTAAATTCCAAGGATAATGGTTATATTTTCTTTTGTTGGAGATAGTCATTGCCTTGGGCTTGTGTGTAATGAATGTTACCTGCTAATAAATCAGCCCTAGTTTGGATATTGTCCAGGTCTTGCTACAAATAAACATGGACTGTTTCAATATTGGAGAAACCATGGAAGGTGCTGGGCATCGTATAATCAAATATTCTCACTTCTGATGGAGAGAAAGTAATTAGTGAAGTAAATGAAGACAGTTGAGCAGAGGGGACTACGCTGTGGAATAAATATGGTGTTGTCCTGAGGCTGAGATGATTGATCAGTACTATGATTCCAACCAGCAAAGAATTGCTCTCTGATTCACATCGACTCCAGTTTTGCTAGGGCCTCTTGATGCTACATTCCTTCAAATGTGTTCTTGATGTCATTCTCAGCTCACATCCAGAACGGAAATCTTCTGTCCACAATTGGATCAAGGCTGTAATGAGGTCAGGGGCTGAGTGGTGCTGGGGGATCCCAAACTGGGTACCTGTGAGCAGATTATTCCTTTGCAATTGCCACTTGATTGACACTTTCTATCACCTTGTTGATGAGGGAGAGTAGGCTCATAGGGTAGTTAATGACCTGATTGGATTTGTCCTCCTCTTTGTGCACAGAACATTGTGAGCAAATCCTTACACCATCAGGTAGATGTCAATGTCATTGCTCTACTGGAACAGCTACGCTCAGATTGCATTTAGTTCTGGAGCACAAGCCTTCAGAACTAATATTTCAATGCACTATTCAGAGTGTCCAGCCATTTTTTGATATCACGTGAAAGTAATCAAATTGGCTAAAGAGTGAAATCTGAGATGCCGAGGTGGACCATCCACTTGGTGCTCCTGATACATAATAATGGACACAAATGCTTCAACCTTATCTTTTGCACTGGGTCCCTCATCAAAGATAGAGAAATTTGTGGAGCTCCCACCGTCTGTGAGTTGTTTTATTGATCATTCATGACCAGATGTGGCAAAGATGTGGAAAAGTTAAGGTCTGATCCATTGGTTGCAAGATTATTTACTACTGTCTATTGCATGCTGCTAAAGCTTTTTGGTTTTCAAGTAATCCTGTGTTATAGCATCATCAGGTTGACTCCTCATTTTAAGGTATGACACGTGCTGCTCCTTGCATTCCACTCTGCAATTTTCATTGATCCAGGAGTCATTATGAGTCTTGAGTTGCCAAAACCGTTTGACATTTATTCCATTTATCTCAATGATAATGCTGATGGATAACATCCTCCATGTGACGATGAGCCTTTGTTTCCATAAGGACGACACCACGCCACCTCATAGCAGTCACTCCTGCTGTTGTCTCATGAATAGATGCATCTGTGAGAGGTCGACTGGTGAGAATGACATCAAATAGATATTTCTCTCTGGTTGGTTCCCTCACAACTTGATAAACTTAGTCTAGCAGAAATGTGCTTTAGAAGTTAACCAGCTCCGTCAATAGTGGTGCTGTAAAATTCTCCTTGTTGCTGGACATAGAAGACACCCACTCTTGTGCCCTTGCCACCCTTAGTGATTTCTCCAAGTGATGTTCAATGAGGAAAAGAGCAGATTCATCACCCGGGACTTAAAGATGGAGAATGGAATAAACAAGAGGTTTCCTTATCCATATTTGATATGATGCAATGAAACATCATGGAGTCCACAGATCATATTGAGAACTCCAAGGGCAATTCTTTCCTGGTTGTGAAGGCACCTCCAGTGGACTTGTCTTACCTTTGGGACAGATTGCCAAATCTTGGCATATGCCTCCAGATGTTAGTAAAGAAGATGTTGCAGAGTTAACAGGGTTACATTTGCTGCTGTCATTTCCAGTGGTTCAGTCAATACTATACCAGAATAGTATAGACTTCATTGCAGTTTAGAACATAGCACATAGAACATAGAACAGTACAGCATAGTAGCAGCCCTTCGACCCTCAATGTTGTTGCGGCCTTTTATCCTTCTCTAAGATCAAACTAACCGACATACCCTTCATTGTACTAACTTCCATGCAAGAGGTGCTTAATTGTCCCTAATGTATCTGACTCTCCTACCATTGCTGCCAGTGCATTCCACACACCCACCACACTCTGTGTAAAAAAAGTACCTCTGACATCTCCCCTAAATCTTCCTCCAATCACTTAAAATTATGCTCCCTTGTGATAGCTATTTATGCTATTGGAAAAGTCTCTGGTATCCACTCTATGCTTCACATCATCTTGTACGCCTCTATCAAGTCACTCTCATCCTTTTTTGCTCCAGTGAGAAAAGACAGAGCTCCCTCAACTTTTCTTCATAAGACATGCCCTCCAGTCCAGGCAGCATCCTGATAAATCTCCTCAGCATCCTCCATAAGGCCTCCACATCTTTCCTATAATGGGTCAACCAGAACTGAACACAATATTCCAAATGTGGTCTAACCAGGACTCTGCTAATGAAAGCCAACACACCATACGCCATCTTAACAACCCTCTCAACTTGGGTGGCAACTTTAAGGGATCTACGGACATGGATCCCAAGATTCAGCTGTTCCTCCACACTGTCAATAATCATCGGCAAACATATTAACCTACCCTTCCATTTTCTCATCCAAGTCATTTATAAAAATCAGAAAGAGCAGAGGTCCCAGAAATGATCTTTGTGGAACACCACTGGTCACTTTCTGCCAGCCAATTCTGTATTTAGACAGCCAAATTTCCCTATATCCCATGCCTCCTTACTTTCTGAATAAATCTACCATGGGTAACTTTACCAAATGTCTTGCTAAAATCTATGTACACCACATCCACTGCTCTACCTTCATCAATGTGTTTTGTCACATCCTCAAAGATGATCTGCCACTCACAAAGCCATGTTATCTCTAATCAAACTATGGCTTTACAACTAATTATAAATCCTGTCTCTCAGAATCCTCTCCAATATTTTGTCCACCATAGATGTGAGACTGACTGGTCTGTAATTACTAGGATTATCCCTATTCCCTTTCTTCAATAAGTGAATAACATTTGCCACCCTCAAATCATCTGGTGCTACTCCAGTGGACAGTGAGGATGTAAAGATCATCACCAAAGCTGCAGCAATCTCTTCCCTCGCTTCCCGTAGTAACTGTGGATATATCCCACCTGGCCCATTGGATTTATCTACCCTCATACTTTTCAAAAATTTCAGCACATCCTCTTTCCTAACATCAACTTGTTCGAGCATACGTCTGTTTCATGCTATCCTCAGAAACGTCAGGGTTCCTCTCAGTAGTGAATACTGAAGCAAAGTATTCATTAAGGACCACCCCTACCTCCTCCCACACCAGGCACAAGTTACCTCCACTATACCTGGTTGGCCCTACCCTCACTCTGGCCATTCTCTTAGTTATCATGTAAGTGTAGAATGCCATAGGATTTAATCCTACCAGGTAAAGCTTTTTCCTGCACCCTTCCAGCTCTCCTGAATCTATTCTTCAGTTTCTTCCTGGCTACCTTGCATCCCTCTAAAGCCCTGTCTGATGCTTGCCTCCTCAACTTTAAGTATGCTTCCTTTTTCCTCATAACTAGATGTTCCAAATCCTTTTTCACCCAAGGTTCCTTCACAATACCATCCCTTCCTTGCCTCAGTGGGACAGCACTATCAGCAGGTGCTTCCGAAACAACCTCCATATTTCTGTGTGCATTTCCCTGAGAATATTTGTTCCTTGTTTAGGTGCCCCAGTTCCTGCCTTATAGAATTAAATTCCCCTTTCCCCAATTAAATATGTTACAATACCGTCTGCTCCTATCTCTCTCCATGAGTACAGTAGAGGTCAGGGAGTTGTGATTACTATCACCGAAATACTCTCCCACCGAGTGATCTGACACCTGGCCTGGTTTGTTGCCAAGCACAAAATGTAATATGGCCTCCCCTCTAGTTGGCCTATCTACATATTGCATCAGGAACCTTTCCTGGACACACCTGACAAAAACTGCTCCATCCAAACTATTTGAACTAAGTCGTTTCCAATCAATATTAGGGAAATTGAAGTCACTATGACAACAACCCTGTTACTTCTGCACATTTCCAAAATGGGCCGAAGGGCCTGTTTCCACACTGTAAGTAATCTAATCTAATAAAGTAAGTAATCTAATAAAAAAGTCGGTTCCAATCAATATTAGGGAAATTGAAGTCACTATGACAACAACCCTGTTACTTCTGCACATTTCCAAAACCTGCCTCCCAGTCCGCTCCTCTGTACCTCTGTTGCTATTGAGGGGTCTGTAGAAAACTCCCAGTAAAGAGACTGCTCCTTTCCTGTGTCTGACTTCCACCCATACTGACTCAATAGACAAACCTTCCTTGACGATCTCTCTTTGTGCAGCTTTGATACTATCACTGATTATCTTCCCCTCAATTCCTTTTGAAACATCGAAACCCTGGAACATCCAACAGCCATTACTGCCCCTTTGATATCCAAGTCTCTGTTATGGGCACAAAATCATAGTTCCACCTACTGATCCATGCTCTGGGCTTGTCACTCTTATTCCTGACACTTCTTGCCTTAAAATAGACACACTTCAACCTATCACACTGACTGCACCTTTGCCCTGTCAAGTGCCTATCCCTCCTCACAGACATTCTGCGTGCTGTACCTGGCTGTTCGCTCCCTACTCCATCATCTGGTCCTCCTCCCTTCTCTACGTATATCATTGGTACCGATGTGTACCAAACTTCTGGCTGCTCTCCCTCCCCCTTAAGAAGTCTGTAGACCTGATCAGAGACACCCTTGACCTTGGCACCCAGGATGCATACCACCATCTGAGAACCTCACTTGCGACCACAGAATCTCCTGTCTGTCCCTCTCCTGATTGAATCTCCTGTCACTATTGCTATCCTATTCTCCCCCTTCTCTTCTAAGCCACAGAATCAGGCTCCATGCCAGAGATCTGACCACTGTGGCTTTCCCCTGGTAGGTTGTTTCCCCCCGCAACAGTATCCAAAACCATATATTTATTATTGAGGGGAATGGCCACAGGGGTCCCTGCACTGTCAGCCTATTCCCTTTTCCTCTCCTGACAGTCACCCTGCTCCTCACAGCAACCTTCATCGTGTAACTTACATGTACTGCCTCCTAACTCCGCTATAACTCCAAAACTCCTCCCTATCATGCCCTCAGCCTCCCAAATGATCCAAAGTTGTTCCAGCAACAGCTCCAGTTCCCTAACCTGGTCTGTGAGGAGCTGGAGTTGGGTGCATCTCTCACAACTTCCACATCCTGCAAGAGGAGCATGTAAATGCCCTTGCCTCCATTTCTTCTGCTCTAAATTACCAAGAGAAATTGAATAAATGGAAAAAAAAACAAAAACAAATGCCTTACCTTACCAAGCTTCCACACATTTCTTTTTATTAGAGGAGGAGGATGGATGGGAGACACTGTATGCGTAGTGTCTTGAGTTTAGCCACAGCCTTCACTCTACCTACTTACGAGGTAAGTCCTAAAGGGAAAAACTTACCCTTCCCAGGATCACCACCCTCCCCACCCATTCCCCCCACCCCACCCTAGTCCTTGGTCTCACCGTTCCCGCTGATGGTGCAAATTGGAGGCTGATTTCACGGAGTGGCCTATTCAGCCATTTTAGAGGCACTCTCAGTAGCCACATTGCTGTGGGTCTGAAGTAGACCAGGCCAGGTCAGGATAGCAGATTTCCTTCCACAAAAACACATAAGTGACATTTTTATGACAATCAACAGGAGTCACATGGTTGTCATTAGGCTAGCTTTCTTCAAATTCCAGAAATAAATTCTGACCCTGCAGCGAAGCTCACATCCTGATGAATGATTAAAAATAAATTGACATGCACCAACATATAGCTTTCAACTTCACAAAATATTTCTCAATCTAACAACATTCTTAATAATTGGGTTAGTGATTTGCTAATGCGGAGCAAAGGTAATTTGGATAATTTCAGTTAAAACTAGATCCAGCTAAATTTGGCTAATAGTTAACAACATTTTTTCAATGAAATGAACATTTATCATTAATCAAATCCAAGTTTTCAGACTGCGGGTATTTCAATAAATGGCCTGTATAAATCAAACTATTACTCTAAAATCAAGCCTTTAGCAGCATGACCTCAATAGCAATGTTTACACATAATAAATAATATTATTTCATTTTCCCTTCACTGAATGAGATGACCTTTACTGGTCTGAGACTTCTGGCCAATTACTGCACCTGAAACAAAATTGCAAGCTTGTTCATGGAACTTCATTGTATCGATTAAATATTTGGTACTAAGTGTTCATTCAAGCTGCTTATGGTTTATATGTACATACATATAATTGTCCTTGGGTCAAAACCTCCTCAGTAATTGTAAACACTATCATACCTCAATAAGCTATATCAATTCTGCAACATATTAAATAACAAATATTCCCCTTTGTCTACATTTGATATTAGTTTTCAAATGTTATTTTCACATAGGTCCCTAATGGTTAAATCCAATAGGAAAACTGAGATATTAATTCAGTACAAATATCATTTCAGAATGAATTTCTTGTATTCAGCTTTAATCTTGGTATTTATCATGAACTGGAGTGAATACAGGTTCTCTTGCGAGTGAATGATTTGTCAGAGTACTTTCTTTATCAGTGTTATAATGGTCGCTGTGATATTTGATGTTGTTCATTTCAGTTGGGAGAAATATTAATAGCATACTGATAAAAATCGCTTAGTTCTTCTTTGCACTTATAGAATATTGCATTTAATTAGACCCCTGAGTACTGGTGATTCAGGTGAACATTTCAGGACTCTGGATTGTGCGTATTTATATGACTAAATAATCAAAACTGTCTATTGGAAAGTTTCTGTCCCATATGTTCTAATGCAGTCAGTCTGTTGGGGCACAGAATAACATAAAAATTGGAATAAAGCATTAAGGTTGAAATCAATTAAATTTGAACGAGGAAACAAGCAAGAACTTATCTGGCAGATCTTTAACTCTGCAATTGTTGACCAGTTTGAGAGAGAAATTATTGAATCATAAATGATACAGTACTTGGGGAGGCCATTCAGCTTATTGAGCCTGTGCCATCACTGTGTTTGAACTTCTAACTAAACTCACTCACTAGCTCTTTACCACAGCCTTATAATGTTTAATTCTTTGAGCGTTTGCCCAATTTTCCTTTGAATGTTAGTATCTCAAGGACAGTAAAGGAACAGAATAAATATTGGCCCCAGTAATTACATTTATACTCTACAAACAAATAAAATAATGAACTTGTTTCCACCGCTCTTTTGGGTGTCCATTCCAGATTACAACAACTCACTGGGCTGTGAATGAAATCTGTTTTTTATGACACTTGTTATTCATACTAAATCGGCACACTCGCTTCTGTTACTGAGAGCAGTTCGCCTAACTTACTTTAGCAAAAGCTTTTCTCTGACTTTGAACATCTCTATCAAATATCAACACAAGTATGGTGTCCAGATCTGATCCCATATTTCAGGAAATACGTGACAGTCCTTGGGATGAAACAGAGGTGGTTTACCAGAATGGTTTCAGAAATGTGGGCATTAAAACAAGGCTAAATCGGTGAAACTGGGGTTATTCTCCTTGGAGTGACTGAAATTGAACAGAGAGATGTTAAGGTGGAGTTTTGTTAAGGTGGACAAATAATAATTTTGCTGATCAAACAGGACAATGAGATACAGATTAAATGCTGGAAGTAAGGAAGATTTCTATTTTAATGCAACATGTGATAATGAACCACAAACGCATTGCTTGTGTGAACAGTGAACGCAGATATAATCAATCTTTTCGAAATAAATTTATATAAACAGTTGAAAGAAATATACATGCAATCCTGTGGGAAAGCAGAGAATTTGGTCTAATTGGATTGCTCCACAGCAAACCAGAAGGGACTAAATCAGCCTGTTCTGTGTCATTACAACAGTATGATTAAACATGACAATGTTCTGATTCTACTGTCTGAATATTTTACATGGGAAAGAATGCAAAATGTTTTCAACATCTATAAATCATGGCAAAGGAAGACAGGAAACAGTCTGACAGGGTAATAATGGACACTGATAACTGAATTTTAAAAAAAACTATGTGGAATAAATTCATGAGGGCCAATATCCTGTCACCAAGTCACCCTTTATTTACACATGCATAGTATATGACCCAGTTAGCTCAGAGCCGGCTCCTATAGTGAATAAAATCCTTGACAATCTTGTTTTTTTTTCTTTTTTTTTCTTTTTTTCCCCCACACTACCGCCTAACTGCGGTAGTGCTTATTTTTTCTCCAGCACCCATGGTGTGTGCATGCAGGTGTGAGACACAGTGAAAGACACAAGGTGCACAAACCTTATTCAGTTTCCACCACCAGGAAGAAAGGAAACACCCACGTGGCCAGTGACAAGCAGTGCCCTTCACCTCAAAGGGCAATGTTGTGTGATCAAACAGTGAAGGGGAGGGCAGGGATTACAATCCTGTTTTTTTTTCCTTTCTTTGTTTTTAAAACCCCCACACTACCGCCTAACTGCAATAGTGCTTATTCTTTCCCCAGTACTCATGTTGTGTGTGTGCAGGTGTGAGACACAGTGAAAGACACAAAGTGCACAAATCTTTATTCAAATTTCCACCACCAGAAAGAAAGGAAACACCCGAGTGGCCAGTGACAAGTAGTGCCCTTCACATCAAAGGGCAATGCTGTGTGATCAAACAGTGAGGGGGAGGACAGGGATTACAATTCTGTTTATTTATTTTTAAATTTTTTTTTCTCTTTTTTTTTCTTTTTTTTAACCCCCACACTACCACCTAAGTGCGGTCGTGCTTATTTTTTTCCCCAGCACCCATGGTGTGTGTGTATACGTGTGAGACAGTGAAAGACACAAAGTGCACGAATCTTTATTCAAATTCCACCACCAGGAAGATAGGAAAACACCCGAGTGGCCAGTGACAAACACTGCCCTTCACATCAAAGGGCAGTGCTGTGTGATCAAAACAGTGAAGGGGAGGGTAGGGACTAAATCAAAATAGAGTTGGAGGGAGAAATAATGCACTCCACTCTCTGCGGCGCCCACCTCTCCCTGAACAACTCCAGGGTGTTGGTCGACACCGCATGCTCCTTCTCCAACAATCCTGTTTATATCTGTCAGCCAGGACTCCCTGGTTGGACTAGGTTAACAGCCCTAAACAAGGAACTCATATTCAGTGATGTTCACCTGGCTGACCTTGTTACAATCACTACACTATGGATCTAAAAAATTGTTACTTTGAAATCTAGTCCGGAATTCAATTCTCACATTTACAGTATCGAGAAAACTCCAAGAGGTATTAAATATCTTGACATAAAGTGAGTGCATGGGCTAAATATTCTGCTAACATTGAAAGTATAAATCTGCACAAATCAAAATGCACAAATAATTAGAATGACTTATATTGAATTTTGAACTAGAGCATGGATTTACAGTGTTATGGACGAGGCCAGACCACTTAAAACATTCTTAAGCAGGCAGCCCTAGACATAACTTTGCAATTTGTTTTGGTAAGTGTACAGTGAAAATTAATCGGAGTAAGATAGCTAGGTTGACTACTAGATTTTAAACAGACAAAACATTTATTCACAAAATTACACAATTAGACACAAAGAACAGAATAAAGAACCCCTACAGAACTCAACCTCTCCAGCTGGACCTAATTATGCTGTTCCAAATACATACAACAGTCCCAATAAGCAAACTTCCTTTAAAACCCAGTATAAATGGAACATATGTTTACAGGTTGAAGGTGAAGGTGAAAGAGAGAGAGTTTCCACATAGCTCTCTATTGAACTTCCCAGTTCATGACTGAACTAAAGCTGCTCAGCTCAGCTAAAGAGCTGACCATGCCCTTTCATTATACATGTCACTTCTAAAGCATGATCACTTTGGCCTGAAGTCTCATCTGTTTACATTTAAACAAAAGGCCTCTCAAAATCCTTTTCATCTCTGCACCAAACCAGACTGATTGGAGTCTGATCCGGTTTATTGCCCCTCAGAACAAAATCAAGGACAGAGCCAAGCAGCAGCTTTTAGGAAAAACAAACGGACTAGCTTTGTGACAACAAGGAAGTGGACTTTCAACATTTCATCTTGGTATACAATGGAGGCTTCTGGCTAAATCAATGGAAATAAACATTAGGCTGTTTCTGAGAGGATGGCTGTGCATTACTCATATTCCAGCTAGTCTATCCAAAAAGTTTATATTTTATTTCAACAACAGTTGCCCCTTTTTCTTAATTCTAACAAACTTAAACCCACTAAGCTTGTATGAATTAGTGACTACAAAAATGATCTAACATGGTAAGACAAGGCTTCCATAGTAAATTGCCTATAAATTGACTGGTGCAATGGTTAATATCATTCCTGCTCATGAATGTTTAAAAGCCATTATTTCAAAATGTTTCACTAGTCAGAATTGTTCTCAATTGTACAGATCCCAAGCAGAATAATTTTGTTTGAACACATTTTACACTGATCCAAAACTGACTAATCCTGATGCTAATTCACAAAATCTGATTGAGACACACAAGCAAGTAAAGTTCCAAAGCCTAAGTTTATGTTAATGCTGATTAACTTATTTAAGATGTAATACGGCACTACGTTTTGGCTCCAACATTATGATTTTGTATATTCCTGTGTGTAATTAAATCCACCTGCACAACAAGCTATATGCAGCTTGATAGTCAGACTCAATGTTTCATGCAGGACTTCGTATTTAGCGGTACATTATAACTAGGCTATGTTACAGGAGCTTAAGATGCATGACAGAAGCAATGACAAAATTATTGCCATCATCACCCCTTTCCAGGCCTGCAGTTTACTTTTATATTTAATATATAGTTCATTACTGCTTTTGGAAGCATGTTTCAAACCTTCAAAAACTTGATTTCTACACCTGCAGAGTATTCAGTGGCAGTTCCTGATAAAAATGTGTTTGTGGATGGCAGATCAGGTGAGAACAGCATTGAGAGAGTCACTATGTCACATCACCTATCAATGATCACATTCTAACCTTGGGGTCTGTAACTGATTTTGTCCCTCATCAATTAAACTCTGGGCATGGTCTCATTCTGCATGGAACCCCAATGTCATTCTTAAGATCTTGGCCAGTTTGTAGCCTCTACATTTTCTCTCTGATTTAAAGATGGTGCACAGGGGTAGACCATTTAGGACTGAGATGAGGAGAAACTTCTTCACCCAGAGAGTGGTGGCTGTATGGAATGCTCTGCCCCAGAGGGCAGTAGATGCCCAGTCTCTTAAGAAAGAGTTGGATAGAGCTCTCAAGGATAGTGGAATCAAGGGCTATGGAAATAAGGCAGGAACAGGATACTGATTAAGGATGATCAGCCATGATCATATTGAATGGTGGTGCAGGCTCGAAGGGCAGAATGGCCTACTCCTGCACCTATTGTCTATTATCACAGTCTCTTGAGAGCTAATAGGAGACATGAAATGGAGTTGAGATATCTAAGGCGAGCATATGCAATTAAATCACTGCATGGACCAACGAATTATTTCTAGTCAATGAAGGAAGCAAACCTAACCAGAAACATCCTAGAACACCCCCCTTATTTCTTTCACACTATCTCATAGCACCTTTCCTGTCATAGCAATAATAAAAGGGCATTCAGAATCATAGCTTAAAGTGATCATTTAGCACAAATAGAGGAAAGTGTGAGTAGACAGTAAGAATACACCCTAGTGAGCTACTTTGTGTTTTCAACATTGATGTGACATCCTCCTGTTCCCTTTTTCTCAGTTTCCATGATTATAACCAGGCTGACATCAATGAAACAACATGCAGCACTACCCTGGGCTCCAACCTCAGGATCTTCGAAAATATCTCACTGCCCTCTGCATTTTGGAAGGCTTTAAGACAATCAGAAGATCCATCCCTTAAGAAGAACAGAAGGCTCAGTGATGGTGACCATGAGGAGCACAAATCAGATCTATTCTTCTTCTGATCTACTTTAGTTTCAGTCTGCACTAACTTCAATTGGACAGGAGTCAGATCCTCAGATCTATTATTAAATCATTGTCACCTTCTTGAAAATCTTAACATTAATTAATTTTGATG
Organism: Chiloscyllium plagiosum; assembly: GCF_004010195.1. Taxonomy (NCBI): domain Eukaryota; kingdom Metazoa; phylum Chordata; class Chondrichthyes; order Orectolobiformes; family Hemiscylliidae; genus Chiloscyllium; species Chiloscyllium plagiosum. The sequence continues at coordinate 101,153,988 of NC_057710.1, forward strand.
GAAACCAGAAAGCAACCCCACCTCTTTTTCACACTTCATTGGCACAAATCCAACCCGCATTGCTGGTTGATGGTGATTAAAGAACTGTGTATCGGATTAATATCTCTTTTTGCATAATAGATGCAGTTTTCAAAATTTAAATTTACAGAGACATAGCAAGAAAATGTTGATTTTTGTCATACAACAGTTATTGATTCAGATTTGGTTCTGATGGCTGTGTCCATAGTTCTGTTCAAGTTGCTGAATTTTTAATCAGCACTTTCCATTTTTATTTCATTGGTTTTAACATATAAATATAACAAATAGGTTGCTTTTGACAAAGGAGAACTGATCACAACAATACAGATTGATGAATAGTTTATAAACTATGGACATAAGATACAGATGCATGTTTCATCAAGACTTCACTAGAACCTACTTCACTCAGGTTCCAGGTCCATATGGTCTGATAACATCTGACATTATTGATGATGCTTGATATCTTACTGATGCTTTATTTTTGCCTCGGCTCCATTCTTTTATTTAATTTTCCATTACTTTCGGTTGTTTTTTCTTCTTTTCTGTGGCAGGTTGGTCAGCAGCAATGGTGCAGCAGGGAGACCTGGCCACAGGCAGAGTGGCGGACATGGCTTCTCCTGGTGATAGGAGGTGGTGGCAGCTTCAGGCAAGTTTGTTCTCCCAGTGTTCGGGGCTGGCGGCAGCAGCAGCAAAGCTGCTCCAGTGATGGAGAATGGCTGCGCCAGGGGCAGTGGACTCTTCAAGAGGGCGGCGCCAGCAAGGCAACATCTGCAACTGAAGTGTGACTTCCAGCCTTGTGGCAACCTGGGCTGGCAGCGGAGCCTGGAACTCTTCGTTGCAGGGTGAGTGTGAGTTCAGCAGGGACAGCAAAGTGGGCCCTGCGGTGAAGGGATGGCATCTAATTGGGGAAACTTCGATGTCGGTCGGTCCAGCGCAGGGGTTGGCAAGGACATGGAGGTCTCCCTTGAGGGTCAGTGCTGGTATGGACTGGGTCAGAATGTCTGATATACTAAACGTTTTACTTCTTTATTTTTCTCATTTATTCCTATGACCCGTAGTGCTGGAGTTTTTTTTTCATTACTTTATTTTGTTTTCTAAGAATTTGATCTTAAGTATCTGTACCTAGAGAACTTTGTAGCTGAGATGGCACTATTGTAAGGTGACTGTAAACTTTTCACTGTACTCATTTGTGTAAATGTGATAATAAAGTTAATTCAATTCAATTTGATGCAGTCTAACTGTTAGCACATAGTTATTAATCCCATGCACTACTATTGGCACCGCCTCTCATGGTGAATTATTGAACTGAGATCACCTATCCATGGCTTCTAACTTCCATCCTTTTATGTTCCAGGTCCTTCAGATAAAAGCTAAACATTTCATTAATATTTTTGATGCCTACTACCTTTCCTGACTTTTAACTGGAAATCCCAAATGTCTTTTCATATCTCCTTCACAGTTCTTACTTTCTCAACATTTAAGAAAAAATATTGCAGCTTGTTTTGGGAAAGCTCAGCAAGTCTGCTTTATTTAAGTGTATTTTACTATATTTGTTGCTCCCAATGTATTCATCAGGCACAGAGTGGATCACCACTTTGTGGAACTTTCCCCTCAGTCTGTCATCTTGACTCCAATCTTCCAGTTGCTTATAATTTTAATTCATCAACTTTCCTGTCAAACTGACATCTCTGTCCTCAGCTTGAACAGTGTTCAAGAAAAATGCTACATAAACTTGGGAAACAACATCTTATCTTCTGATAGCCATAGGAAAATGCCAGCTCAACACAATAGACAAGCTATTGCTTATGATGAAGGTTACCATCACTATCCTTTATCAGTAAACTATCGGAACTACTTGTTCTAGTGCGTTGGAGGAACAACACTGGCCTAACTGGAATTGTCCCTAGCTATTAACAAGATAGATTAATGCATGTTATCATCGAGGTACACATTAAAATGATATGCTTATATTGTTAGAGAAACTTTGAGGAGGACCTGATGTTAGGTCTTACATCTTTCAGATTCTCAGTTAAACTGTTACAAATCCAGATGGCATCATCACAGTGGGGGTTCTCACGGCTCTCCTCAGCTTTTTAAACTGCCAAGTGTTTTTTTTACTCATTCTTAGAATTTTACATTTATGTACATATTGACTTATTACTACCTTAACTTGCCCATCACTAAGTCTCTGACTTCACAAATTCAGATGATCTGGAGGTTTAATTATTCTCCCAGAAAGAGTTTTCATTGGGATTGGAAGACTGGCAGTTTTCTTGATCGAAGACAATTGTATACCCAAGTTAGATATCAGAGATATTTAAGACTATAATAGTGCTCAGGACTGTGTTGTTCATTTGACTGAGAAATGCATTAATAAACGACAAACTAAATTGTCCTTCATCGAGATGGTGCAATCAACATAGAAAAGAGATTTGAAAATAATAATTAATAACTAGCCAACATCAAATATTAGCAGAAGTGCTTTGTTTGAACATATGTAAACAATAGCTTCTGAATACTGTACTACCCCAGTGTCAGCTTTCAAAAAAAAATCAAAATGATGTCTGTGCAGATTTTGTTTTGGAAGTGTGTTAAACAAATTGTTCATAACTGTAGCCAAGAGCAACAAACAATAAAGCACCTGGTGTAAGCTTTAGCATCTGTTTTTTTTTATTCAAGCTGGTATGTGGTTTGCACCAATGTTATTGTGCTGACTGCTATCATAACTGAAGAGTCTTTTTTGTCAATGGCCATTTTTCATATCAACAGGCTGCATCAAAAAAACACAAATTTTTGTGGGGGGTACTTGAATTCTCCACTGATCTTGAACATCTGCTATTATCTTTTTGCATTACAATTTCCTGTAAAACGGCTCCCAATTGCTGCAGTTACGCAGACTCTGAGAAATTCTGTTGAAATGATGGCTCTTTGAAAGATTACCTGTAAATATGTTGATGGCGGCAATGACAGGCATAGGTACCAAAGCAGCAAATTCAGCAAAGCTATCAGCTAACACTTGAGAACTGAGATCCCGTCACACAGCATCAGAATTCTGGCAACTTCAGCTATGGGAAACTAAGACTCTAAGAATGTCAAGAAAGAGACATGAAGAACAGCAAGATAATAAAAGATTCAGCAACATGTAAAACAATGAATTGCAAGAGTGTGGTTCTTGCTGATAAGGCTCAAAAAGAGGGAAAGAAAATCAATGATGCAGGGACAAGAAGAAGGCACCAACTAAACTTGGAAATTATTCGACAGAATAGATAAAACAAAATCAAAAATGATAAATAATTTCAATGGCTGTTGATTCATAAAGGTAGGAAAATAAAAACACAGAATGCAAATTTTACAATGTGTGATAATATAAAATTGATGATTATAAAAGAAACATTTTCCTGATATTTTTTAATTCCCTGACTTCAGTCTCATGTTTCCATTTATCATATATCTGATTACTGGAACAAATTAAAATGTGCTCCATTTCTACCAGGCTGTCATCCACTAAACCAGAATTCAACAGACCAGCAGAGAGCTCACAATAAAGGACACAGCATAAAAGGTATAGTTGCTCTACCAAGATTTCTATATGCAAATAAGGTTAAAAAGAAATTATGCAAGCATTCATCAGATTTTAGATAAACCTTGAAAACCCTTGTAGTTTTCACTACAGGATGGATTGTAGAGCCTGTAGGATAACGTGGAAACTAAGGGCAATGAGGTGATCTTTTAAAATGCATGTTTTTGTTGGCATTTATCATATCTGTTCTGTCAGCAGTTCCGGGAAAAGAACTGATTTCTATTGGATGCTACATTTCCTATCATGTTCAACCTTAAACGTGTGGAATAGCATGCACAGGGGTACCAATTACTATTAGTTCAAGTTATGTCTTACATTTGTAGATACAGGATTTAATATGTAGATAGACTCTGAATTAATGTGACATCAGTATTCATATGTTCACACTTGCCAGAAAGTTGGAAGTTGGTATGGATCATGCTGAGCTGTAGCCTTACCATCATGTGCAGTCTGTTCACAAACATTGTTTAATCACAACTCAGAAGTCTGTGCTGAGATTGCATAAAGATCAAAAAAACTGATTCAAGAAGAATATGTGAGATCAACAGGCAAAGGTAGGAAATATGTTTCCTGATAAATAGCATATGCCCGAAATGTCAATTCTCCTGCTCCTCAGATGCTGCCTAACCAGCTGTGCTTTTCCAACACCACACTCTCAACTCTGATCTCCAGCATCTGCAGTGCTCACTTTCTCCCTACTATCACATTGTGTCAAGTTATGCTGGGGAAGACATCAAACAGATTTTCTTTGCGTCCCCATTTCCCTGTTTGGTTCTTACTTCTAACTCATCCTTCCATACACTGCTTGATAAATTGCCTCTACTTTCACAGGTCATTAAATTCCCTTTCTCAAGCAAAAGCATAGCTCATGTCCCTCATTCACTGTAGGTACTGAAATTTTGGAGATGCCAATGCATTTCAGAAACACAAAGACAGCCTTTTTAAGATGTACTAGTGCATTATCTTTTGATTTGGATCTAAGAAGCTCAATCTCCTAAAGGATACAATGGAGGCTTGCTGGAAGGAAAGGTTGCACGGGTAAATCACTGGTTACAATTTGGATAGTCTGATAGGGTGCAATTGGAGCCAATTCATTGTGGAAGGAGAACCCATAGTAGCTCTAATGCAAAGAACAGACTGAACTTGAGACCCTAGGCTGCAAAAGAAAGACCATAGACAATACATTGGTAATGCTAGGTATACTGATAACAGTACTCAGGAGAGGGAATAGCAGTGATCAACATAGATAGATGTTGATGAGTGGTGATTGGAGGGGTCAGAGGATGTGATTGAGAGTAATAAGAGATGAGATTGGGGATGGTAGCAGTGCCTAAATCCTTTTTAGGACTGGACTTCAGATATAGATATTTCTCACCTACAGCAATACAAATCTTTTTGTAATGAGGCTGTGCTTCCTGCCTGCTATGTTGCAGAATTAAGGAATAGTCCAAATAAATTGGAGCTGTGCAATTCAAATGTCTAGACCAAACAATAATAACTGTAACAAGCATTGTTATTTTATTCCGAACTGATGGTTTCTCCCCTAAATGGTTTACAACATTATAGTTCAGCAACATAATAGTTATTAACTTATATTTCCTCTGTAAAAAAGACAAAAAACATCCTTATCTAAATGTGTATTCTGTGGTCAGACTTTGTATTTAACATTGTACAGCATCTTGTGGTTCATGCAAAAATGATGAAGATTCATTGGACTCGAAACATTAACTCTGATTTCTCCCCGCAGATGCAGTCAAGCCTGCTGAAGTTCACCAAAAATTGTGTTTCAGTTTCAGATCACCAGTATTTGGAGTGCTTTGTTTTATAATTATCGCATGGTTAATTCTATTTCTGACAGGAGGATCTGAATGTAAAGCTAAGGAATTAGCTTTGAATTATATGCTGATCTTTTTCATTGGGTTTGCTATTAGTGAAGGCTACTCCCTGTATTAGTCTCTACTCTTTCCTGGTATATTTTGATCTTTTCTGGCTTGAAATGTTTGAGGATTACTAGACCTAAGTGCCACAGTGATACAAGTCCTTTGGAAGAGATCCGTTTCCATTTGCAATCCATATTTTAACTAAAATCAATTCAATTAGATTAAAAGGCAACAACCCCTTAAAAGGGGCACAGTAACAAAGTTTAAAGTATATGTATGTAAGTCATTGAATGTTGTAGAACATGGTGAGAGAGTAGTTAATAAAGCATATAGCATCCTAGGCTTTGTTTCTTGTAACATAAAGCACACAAATAAAGAAGTAATGTTGAACTTGTACAAGACACTAGTTCATCCTCAGCTGGGGAGTTGCACTCAGTTCGATGCATCACTCTCTAGGAAAGATGCAAAGGCACAGAGGGTGCAGGAGAACTTTACCAGAATGATTTCAAAGAAGAGGCTCTTCAGTTCTGAGGAAAGATTGGAGAACCTACAACAGTTTTCCTTGAAGGAAGTAAAGCTGAAAACGAGGTGATCGAGGTTTTCAAAACCTTGAGGGATCTGGACAGAACAGACAGAGAGAAAATGTTCCCTCTCTTGAAAAGATCAAGAAAAAGACAACATAAATTTGAAATAATGTATAAAGTAAGCAAAAGTAAGTAATGGAAATGCTTTTCACCTCGTGAATGGTTAGGTCAGCAATGCATTGCTTGAGAGGACGGGTGGAGGCAAGTTAGAATGAGATTTCGAAAAGGGAATTAGATAGTTCCTTGAAAAAAACGTATAGGTTTACGAGGAGAAAGCAGTTGAATTGCAGTGAAATGCTTGTACAGACATGATGAACTGAATGGCCTCCTGCACAGTAACAATTCTGTGATTCTGTTAAAAAGGTGATCTATCTTAATATGTATTGCACTTAGAAAGAAATATATATTTCTACATTAAATAGGATTTCAATTAGTGTCTACCAAACACTGTGTTGTCACTTCATATTGTTGACAGTTGGACCTAAAAACTCATTCATTCTGATCAAAGTTTGCACAAATATGAGGCAATGACCATTTCCAGCAAATGAAAGTATAAACACCTCAACCCATAACCTTCAACCCCTAGTAAAACAAGGATCCAAAAAACACTTCCAAAAGTGGAGAATGGTTGATATAAACTTAAGAGTTGCTTCTGTTACCTGAGCAGCAAAGAAACTAAAAGGAGCATCTACACCACTGGGACCAGTGCCACAAGTACTTTAAGTGGATGATGAGGAAGGGAACGTTGTGAGAAAAGAACTGATTGTTGCAGATCAATTGGGTAAATGGCCTCCATCAGTATTGTACCGAAATTGCATTAGGTTTTTAAACTGCAAATGGCATAGTGACAGCAATTTCTGCCTTTCCTCAGAGGTGCAATGTTTTGTATGTATAATTTTTGTCCTAGTGGTCGAGATGGAAAATAAAATTAAAAATTTTCCCATGGATTACATTTCTGCTGTTGACTTTTTATTAGCTTATGTTGCAATTCCTGCAAAGAATTATTCGTTGTCAGTGGAGACATGAAGACAGCCCTTCAATATGCCAATTCCTACTTTCATTTCATGCACATTCATTTGACCAAGTCATTGAGTCACTGAGTAATGTGGAAGGATGCCTTTGAGAAGTGCCCAGATTTATTTAAATATAAGATCTATCAATAAGTTATAATATTATATTGCATTTTTAGTACAAGGGAGATCTAATGATATTTTTAAAGCTTTGTTCAAAATTTCAAAAGAAATAAAGGATTTTTTTTCCTGAAGATGTTGATAGGTCCTGCATAAAGTGTGCACATCAGACCAAACTAATCTGTAAAGTGGAAAGTTTGCACCATACTGTCTAGATCCAATCTGAAAGGCAACATAAATCATTCAATGTTAAGATTTAATTAATTAATTTTATGACTTGTTTGATGCATGGCATTCATTTATTTTCCACAATAAAAACAACAATAAGAGAAGCACAAAATGGTCTTGGAGATTTCCAGAATATTTAGAGCAAATACACTTGAGCCCAATGCTAATAAAGAAAGTGCAATGGAATCATTAAAATGTTGTAAGTGCTGCAACACCACGTATATTCTAAATTGACTTTGGTCAGTTAATTCTGACTGTTGTTGGCTGGATTGGACATTAGAAAATGCTGATCAAAGATTGATACAGAGATAATGTAACTAAATTGAAATTTTATACTTGTTTTGAAAGTAAATAGATTACACAATCAAGCAATATGCTTATGCTTGTCCTGAAAAATCACCACTTAGGGATATCCAGCAGTAAAATTGAGAGAATGGAATGCATTTGCTTTTACACAGTAATGATGCAACTGCAAGTTTGGTCTCTCAGTGTTCTTAAGGTGGATTGGTCTTTTTCCCTAATGTTGATGGAAGAGGGCAAAGCCTTAACGCTTGATTATTTTTCTCCTCAGCTGAGCAATGGGGATAGAGATCTTGAGTTACTAAATTAATGTAGACCATTTACCACTGTGCTCTGGATGTTCTATTATCCATTGAGTGTGCTATGTTGCCATTAAATAAAATTACAGCTTTGCTATTTTACGTGAATTAGGGCTCAATGCTGCAATTCAGACACAGGAATCAACACAATTTTTATGTGAAAACATGGAAGTCTTACCCAGTGTTCAATCTACCAATAAAGTCTAATAAAATTAGTCTTCCACAGCCAGAAAAATGGTACTTGAAGAAAACTTGTCAGCAGGAAATTTGGTCATGAGGTCTTTGTACTAAGTGAATTGCAGACAGAGTCTTTACTTTCTGAAATGGTATCTTTTTGCGAGTTTTCTTCCTACTTATCCTTTAATGTTCCATTAATTATTCATTATTATTGCCAGTTTCATTTCGCTGGAGGCACAAGTAGACGAAAACTAGTAAGCCTCAGTGACCAAAATAAGCAGCAGCTGGCCTCAGGATATATATGGACCTTGGATGTTTGAGTCTTAGAGTGCCTAACTACAGTCTAGTGAAAATCTTACTGCTGCTAAGGCACATCAACTGAGGAGACTTGCTTGGTATCAAATGTGTATTGGTTTAAGGCATGGTGAAGTAATAGGTATTTTGGTATCTTGAGAGAGTCCAACACATATCATTCTTAAAGTGTCACTGCCACTCCAATAGAGCTGAAGCTTATGACTTCCACAAATGTCTGCATGAGACAATGACAAGAGATAGGTCACTCCTTCAAAACTCTGAAGCATTTGTTCTGCCAATGTATCCAGCTGGATGTCTGTCTCTGCAATTAAATAGTGACCTTTACAAGACAAATCTGAGGTTCAGAGCTCACATGCCATGCCTTTGAGATTCCATTAAATCTATGATGACAATGATAGTTTCACTTAGGCCATTGCTGCAACGCTCCTGGAATTTTGTTTTTATCAGGATAGGTTACAGAATTCTGGTGGAAGCACAATCCTTCACATCATCCATGTTCAATCATTGTGCTGGTTTTGGATTAAGTTGGACAAAGTCAAAAATCACACAGCACCAGATTATAGTCCAACAGGTTTGTTTGAAAACTCGGCTTTCAGAGCCTCCCTCCTTCTCCAGGTGCTAGTGAGAGAGGGAGACCTTAGGTACTGAATTTCAAAGTGAAAGGTCAAAGGCACATACAACTGATGCAAATGGTTTAAAAACACACAAGATGACGGTTATATCTTAAATCAGTTCCAATGGAGGTGCAGGCTTTGATTCATTAATATGCAAATCACAGAATTCATTTCAAGTCACTGCCCTGAAATAAATTAAAAATCACATATCACCAGTTTATAGTCCAACAGGTTGATTTGGAGGCACTCGCTTTTGAAGCACTGCTTCTTCGTGAGGTGGTTGTGGACCAGAATCGTAAGACACAGAATTTATAGCAACAGGATTGCAGTGTCCTGCAGTGTGATATTAAACAAGTTTAGCTTAAGTCTGTCATCTGTTAGAATGATTATGTTAATTTCGGTTCCTTTATTTATAAATCCCAGAACTTTTTTAAAGTTACATTCTCAAGATAGCACCTATTGTTAAAAGCTATCTCAGCTCAGATAATGCATTGGAGGTGTAAGGTTAAAGTCGGTCTGTGTCCCAGTGTTAGATCAGACTGATTCTTTTTCTAAAGTGAGATTTACAGAATCTTACATGGATTTATGCAGTTTTTTTGGCAAAATAAAATGTAATTCTGCAAATACAAGTTCACCCCACAAACCAAATACGTGCGTGCAGGGGAGACGGACAGAGAGACAGAGAGAGAGAGAGAGAGAGCTGTTGCCTATCTCAAAATCTGCCTTGGAGAATGGTCACCGAAAAGTCTGAGGCTGAATGTCCAGGACATACGGCCTTGGGGCCCTACCACACTATAGAGACAGACAGACACACACTCATGCAGACCCTCTCTCATATACGAGTTCTCTCTCATACGCTCACACAGATATTCATACCCCAACACACATACCCACATGCAAACACTCACTCGGTCTCCCCAGCACATACACATGTATAAGTTTGTGGGGTGAATTTGTACTTGCAGAATTACATTGTAGATTAGATTACATTACAGTGTGGAAACAGGCCTTTCGGCCCAACAAGTCCACACCGACCCGCCGAAGCGCAACCCACCCATACCCCTACATTTACCCCTTACCTAACACTACGGGCAATTTAGCATGGCCAATTCACCTGACCTGCACATCTTTGGACTGTGGGAAGAAACCGGAGCACCCGGAGGAAACCCACGCAGACATACTTTGCTCAAAAACTGAATAAATCCATGTAAGATTCTGTAATTCTCACTTAGAATCAGTCTGATCTAACACTGGGACATAGACAGACTTTAACCTTACACCTCCAATGCATTATCGGAGCTGAGATGGCACCTATTGTTAAAAGATATCTTGAGAATATAATTTTTAAAAAGTTCTGGGATTTACATATGAAGGAACCAAAACTAACACGACCATTCTAAAACATAAGAAGCTTAAGCTAAATTTGTTTAATATCACACTGCAGGACACTGCAATCCTGTTGTTATAAATTCTGTGTCTTATGATTCTGTTCCATAACCACCTGATGAAGAAGCAGCGCTTCAAAAACTAGTGCATCCAAATAAACCTGTTGGACTATAACTTGGTGTCGTGTGATATTTAACTTTGTCCAACACCTGCATGTCCAAATAGAGATAACTAAAGATTTTATCAGTATAAAAGAGGCGCCATCTCAGGTCAGACAATGGAATTTAGGTGTCAGGTCTTGTTTAAAGTTTATCTGTGTCTTAAACTGAAGTCAGACTGGATTTAATGTCCAGAGTATGAATTTATAAAATGTCACATTGACTGACTGTCTACAAGTTGAGTGCTTTTTGAACAAAATAGAATGTATCTGCAAATAGAAAACTCAAAGTGCAAATCCACCCTATAGACTTGTGTGTGTGTGTCAGAGAGATAGAGAGAGAGAGAGAATGTGAGGGTGTATATGTATGTGAGTGTGTGTGTGAGACTGTGTATGTGTGTGCTTGAGAAAGATTGTGTGTGAGTGTGAGGAAGTATATGCACGTGAGATAGTGTGCGTGTGAGTGTGTTTGAGTGAGTGTGAGTGTGTGTGCATATGAGAGAGGGTCTGTGTGGGTGTGTTTGTGTGAGACAATGTGCATGTGTGTGTGCATGGGTGTGTGTATGTGTGTGTGTGTGTGGGTGGGCATGTGAGAGTATATAGTATAATGGGGCCAACTGTAGTGCAACATGAACCCAAACTTGGTCATCAGCCTCTGCTCAATGACACTGCAGTGTTGCATATCCTGAAGTCTGCCTCGGAGGACTGTCACCCGAAGATCCAAGGCCGAATGTCTTTGACGCTGAAGTGTTCCCCAACTGAAAGGGAACATTCCTGTCTGACAACTGCTGTGCGGTGTGCAATTATTCTTTCAAGATGTCAGCGGTGAGCCCAATGAGACAACCAATGAACCAGAAGAGTTGACAGAGTGATCCATGTTTGAGCGGCCAAAGAAGGAGTCAATTTGGACCCCTCCTGAGGGTTGTTGCCTTGGATTTGACATGTATGCTCAAACCATCAGGATATGCATGAATATCAGATTCATCAGCCGCACCCACAAAGGAAAGCAAAACATCACCAGAGTACAATGCGATGCCATCCATACTCTCAAGACCAATTGCAACATTGGAATCCAATCAGCAGACAAAGGAGGAGCCATCATCATACAAAATAGAATGGACAACTGCAAAGAAGTTTTCTGACAACTGAACAACCAGGAACACTACAGGCAACTACAAGCCAATCTGACCAAGGAACTCAACAGACTTATTAGGTTTTAGGATCCAATCCTTCAGAATATCTTACACACTGTCATTGCACTACAATCGCCAGACAGGGATGTTCCATCCCATTTTGGGAACACTTCAGCAGTCAACGACATTCAGCTTTGGATCTTTGAGTGACCATCCTCCAAACAGACTTTGGGACAAGCAACAACGCAGAGTGGCTGAGCAGAGGCTGATAGCCAAGTTCGGTACCCATTGGAATGGCCTCAACTGGGACCTTGGGTTCATGTCACACTACATGTGACCCCACTACATTACAGACTCTCACATACACACACACATACACGCACATGCACACACACATCTATGGGATAAATTTACATTTGCAAATTTGTGTTTACAGACACATTCTATTTTGTTCAAAAAGCACACAATTTGAAGACAGTAAGTCAATGTGGCATTTTATAAATCCCTACTTTGGAGGTAAAACTAGTCTGACTCCAGGTTAAGACACGGACGGAATCTAAATAAGACCTCACACCTAAAATGCAACGACTTGAAAGATTTTCTGGGATTTGCACATGAATCAATCAAAACCTGCACCTCCATTCACACTGATTAAAGATTTAACGGTCATCTTATGCGTGTTCAACCCATTTGCATCAGTTGTATGAGCCTTTGATCTTTTACTTTAAATTCTGTATCTAAGGTCTCCATCTCTGACTAGCACCAGGAGAAGGAGTGACAAAGTTTGAGATTTTCAATAAACCTGTTGGATTAAAATCTGGCATCATGTGATTTTTAACATTGTGATGAAGATCCTCAGCAGACCTTGATTTTTAAATACCATGAGGATGGTGAGTTGCTCGAAAGGGGATGTGCAGGTGTTGGAGTTCCCATGTATCTTCTGTTTGATAATGGTCTTGGATCTTGAAGGTGCTGATTAAGGAATATGAGGTCAGCGATGAAAGGAGTAAATGTTTGCAAATGGAGTGCCAGTCAAATGAACTGATTTGTTCTTGATGGTGTCAGCCTTTTTGACTGTTGCTGGAACTGCCCCCAATCTAGGCGAGTGGAAAACCTTCTAAAACATTCCAAACCTGTGCCTTGTAGGTGATAGGTAGGCTTTGGGGATTCAGGAGGCGAGTGAAACCTGAAAGACTCCTAGCCTCTGACCTGACCTTGTAGCCACAGTGTCGATAAAGCTAATCCAGTTCAATTTCAATAGTAACTCCCAGGATGTTGATAGTGGGGGATTCAGTGATAGTAATGTCATTGAATGTCAAGATACAATGTTTAGTTACTCCCTTGTTGAACATGTATTACGTGAATATTTGTCATGTATCAAAAGACTAGAAAGGCAAATTAATATCTTGCTGGAGAGCAACTTCAGAGTGCTTCAATGCAGAGGGATCTGGACTGTTTTGTGTGCTTGTGCATAAATTGCAGAAAACTAGCATACAGGTACAGCAGGTGGTAAGGAAGACAAATGTAAATTTTGACATTTATTACTAAAGGAACAGAGTATAAAACTAGAAAAGTATTGCTACAACTGCGCAAGGCATTAATGATACTGTACCTGGAGTATTGTGTACAGAATTGGTTTGCTCACTTCAGAATGGATATAATTGCAATGGAGGCAGTTGAGAGGAGGTTCACTAGATTGATTGCAAAGATGAGGTATTCTGTAGGCTCATTCAGTTTGAAGTTTAGGAGAATGAGCAGAGATCTATTTAAGGTATATAAGATGCTAAAGAGCATTGACAAAATTGATGTGGAGAGGATGTTTCATTCTGTGGGGCATGAAGACATCATACTTTTAGGAAATGGGATAGCATACTTAAAACAAAGATTACTTCTCTGAAAAGGTCATGAATCTGTGGAATTCGCTACCCTAGACAATGAATGATGCTGGGACATTGAGTAAATTTTAAGACGAGATAAACAGGTTTTTAATTAGTAACATATTGAAGGCTGATGGGGAGTGGATAGGAACATGGAGTTGAGACTGAAATGAGATGAGATTAGGCATGACTACATTGATGGCTGTGCAAGCTCAAGGTACTAAATTGGCTAATCTTGCTCCTAGTTCTTATGATTTATATATTCTTGGCTATTTAAACTTGGGTATTGCCCAGGTCTTGCTGCATTTGGACATGCTTCATAAGCATTTAGGCAAAACTCCTGCAAAATCAACTCCAATGGACTGGTGTACAAAATGGCTGAAACATACTTGCCTACCAGGTCTTGTTGCTTCGACTGTCAAAATGGTCAATGGACCTCTCATATATTAGAGCTGATCTTTCTTTGCACCTTATCTGTAGCTGTAATACTATATTTTACATTCTGTTCTATTACCCTGATGTATTATGTAAAGTATGATTTGTCTGGTTAGCACGCAAAACAGTACTTTTCACTGTATCTTGGTGCATGTGACAATAATAAATCAAATCAAATTCCATTGGTGGATAAAGAAAATATTAAAATACATTATGAAATCTCTTTGAAGAAAGTGCTGTACATCTCTATGATTCTATGAATAGCGGCTTTGACCTTAGTCACTGGGAGAAGCTTGTTACCAATTATAAAGAGTGGTGACAACTTGTGCTTCAAGTTATCCCATACTTTTAGTCCCAAGTGGGTCTTGTATGTTTGGAATACTCTTCCTCAAAATATGGTGGGAGATGATACTTTGAATATTTTTAAAGGCAGGGTTAAATAGATTCATGGTAAGCAAGGGAGCAAAATGTATTGGGGTAAGCAGGAATGTGGTGTAATCAGATCAACCATGATCTTATTGAATAGCAGAAGATTTTCAAGGGGCTGAGCAGTCTACTTTTGTTTCTAATTTAAATGTTCATACCTTGTTAAATGATGTAGATGGGAAGGAAAAGAAGAAATCTAGGACTCCTGAAGCCTTTGCCAAATGGCATATCCAAATCCATATGCCCAAAGTTCTGTCTGTCAACAATTGGTTATTCAGCCACATGAAATCCCATGGTTGGTACTTCCTGATGATGGGCTTTTGCCTAAAATGTTGATTCTCCTGCTCCTTGGATGCTGCCTGACCTTCTGTGCTTTTCCAGCACCACACTCTCAACCGTCAGTAAACGTCAACCTTGAATCAACAATATTATGAAGAAGGACAATGGGGTAATCGTCAGCGATCTGGTCAATAATTGTTTATTCATCAACATCTCAGAAACCGACTTTCTCATCATTATTGCATTGCTGTTTGTTTGGATTTACCTTAAACAAATCAGCTGTTGCATTTTCTATATTACAGTGAGTACATTTAAAAAGTACATCATTAGTTATATAGAAGATTAAGACATTTGGTGATCAAAAATATGATAGAAGTGATCTTTCTTTTTCCTGAGAATATGGGGGGTGGGGTCGGTGGGTGCAATGTAGAAAGACAGGCACAGCATTCTTGCAATGTTGGAATGCGTCAAGGACAGAAATCATGTGGATTTCCTGTCTCAATCCATTTCTCCTCAAAGCCCACCCAATATTGGTTCAACCACTGTATTTTTACTGTTCTTCCAGTTACTGAAGAAAGCACTCAAAAGTCCCAAAGGTTTGAAGGGTATGCCAGGAGGAAAGAATCCAACACGCCAGGTGCTAGTGAACGACGCGAGGATATTCCTGTGTTTGACAGACTCTTATGGTGCAGTGACAGCATCCTTTCCTTTGAACTAACAGGCTGATTTCAAGGCACACCTGCTCTGAGGAGCATAATAAAATCTCTGGAAAGGTTAATTAGAAACTATTTGTTATTCTGTCTGCCTCAGTGAGTGGAAGCATTTGGAAACAGGAATGCCTGAGGTTTGGAGCATCTTACTGACAAACATACAGGAAAGTGAGCTGAGGGCTGTGGTTTGCTCTCTTGTTTTATTAACTTGTGGTTCAGAATTATGTCTTTTGTCAGTGGTATCCTCATAAATTTCAGTACAATGTAATGCATGTGAAAAGTGATTTTTACCCAGTCAGCATACAAATAATTAGACCTCTGACTTCTGGACAGAGCATAATGATACTCCAAAGTTCTATCATTGTATTTTTGTTTCATTGCAGTGTTTGAAACTGGACAAAACTATAATTGAAGATGGATGGTACATTAAGAATTATCTTCCCATGCAATTTGTCAGATTTTTTATCTTTCATCAGATTTAGTATTTGAAATTTGTAGGAGTATTGAACAAAATATATTATCTATTCAGTTCAAAAAACACTTTATGGTTGTTAACCAGAAACTTACATGCACATGTTTACCTGAAGATGAAAGCAGCCAATCCTCAAATCAGTCTTCAAAGAAAGACATAATTCCATGAAATGACACTCATTGTAAAATAATTCTATGAACAGAGCCAAACATAAAGCCCTTGAAAATCAGATTTAGTTTTACAGAATATAATATTGCGCCGAATTATCTTTTTCTCTGTTTACATAATGGAACATCATGAATTATTGGCTTGAGATTTAGATTATAATATTTACATACAAATTTGCATTCCCCCATGATTAATCATTAGTTTGCCATTGACCTTTTTAATACTTTGAAATGGTTCTGAATAATTCATTTTGATTTTACAATATAAGCAGTAGTTGTTATTTTGACATCACTAATAATTTTATTAATGTTTAATGGATATTTTAGCACTATTTGTTTTTCAGATAGAAATATAAATATTTTTAAATTATGTGATAAACAATTCAGTATGACAACTAACCCACACCAATAAAATCCTCTTGCATCTAAAATCTGCGTTGGCTGTGTATTTCTGTCAGTTTTCACTATTTTTAAAACTTCTATTTCACATCTATAATTTAAAGTGTCCTGAATGCCAATTAAAATTTAAAGAAGAGGACCGGTTGGGCCTGAGTAATGAGAGTATTCTCCAGCTGAATTATCTTCTACCTTCTAATCCAGTTTAACCTAATGATTACACAGGATTCTTATCTTACCTCTGCAATGCCTGAGAAGATCATTTCATGTTAGGTTCTAAATATACATCTGTGCAAATGTATGAGTACAAAGTTTACTTCAGTTGTCATGTTTTCTTTATTTTTGTGACAACTTTTCAGATAATGAGTTTACCTGTCTACAATTTCCATTCAGTTATCATATCAACTGTTCCATGCTATGGTGTAGTTACAGACTTTGGTTATATCATGGTTGTTTATTAATATTACCTAAATAAAATCTCCCAGCTAGAGCATCTCCCACAGCTCTGAAAATTCAGCAAAACCTTACATTTGACATTTTCTTTAAAAAGCAGTCCCCACCAATGATGTTGGTTTAACACAATGTCAATGGGCAAGATTTGTGCACCTTTGACACTGCTTATGTATAAGTTCAAATTTTATCAGAGATTTTTATGCATTGAATTCAGATTCATATACAACCAAGCCCCCTCTTTGACTATTTGGAGACCTTTCCAAAATTGCTGCATTGGGTGTATTTGCTCTGACTGATATTATTTTTCTGCTGTAAAATTCCACCATTATTAAAGTAAAATCTATCCCAAAATCTTATTTCTTCTTCCTGGTCTGTGTTCATCAAACCAAAACAACCATAATTTAGTTGAATATTGAAGCGAATGGAAAACTTCAAATTCAGGTTAATGTTTGACATGAAGTGGGAATTTGGAGATGTTCTCATGACATTATACCTGGTGGTCATGATGACAGTGACAGCATTATTGTTGAAGCAACTTTGATCAATGGAACATCAGACCATTGTATTAACTACAATCACTGACCTCATTTCATCTGGTGATCTCCCCAAATACTGCCTCCAAGCTGACAATCCCCAGGCCCACACAACTCGCTTCTCCCTCTTTCTAACAATCCACAAACAGGATTGCCAAGGCAGACCCAGTTCCTGCACTTTTCTCCCCTCGTCCAGTCCTTGCTTAGTTACATCTGCAATTCCTACCAACGCTTTCTGCTAGTTTCAGAATTTCCAGTTTGCAGGCTCTAGACACCTCCTCTTTACCACGGACATGCAATCCCTTCACATGTCTATCCCCCACCAGGATGGTGTCAGGGCTCTCTGCAACTTCCTGGAGCAAAAGCCTGAACTGTCCCCACCCACCACCACCCTCCTCCGCTTGGTTGAGCTCGTCCTCACCGTCAACAACTTCTCTTTTAATTCCTCTCACATTCTTCATGTCAGAGCGTTGGCCATAGGTACTCGCAAGAACCCTAGTTATGCCTGTCCCTTCATGGGATCCATGAAACATTCCTTGTACCAATCTTATTCTGGTCCCCACCCACAACTCTTTCTCAGATATATCGATGATATCATCAGTGCTGCTTCCCTCCCTTGTCCAGAATTGGAAAAGTTAATTGACTTTTGCTTCCAAATTCGATTCTGCCCTCACTTTCACTTAGTCTATCTCTGACTTCTCCCTTCCCTTCCTCAACATCTTTGCTTCCATTTCTGGGGATAAGCTAGCCACTAATATCCACTAAAAACCCACTGACTCGCACAGCTTCCTGGACTATACATCCTCGCACCTTGCTTCCTGTAAAGACACCATTCCATTCTTCCAGTTCCTCTGTCTTCATTGCAACAGTTCCAATGAGGCCACCTTCAACAAGGGAGCTTCCAAAATGTCTGCTTTCTTCCTCAACCGAGGATTCCCCAGCATCATTGTTGACAGGGTCCTCAACCGGGTCTGATACACATGCTGCACTTCTGCCCTCAACCCCTCTCTTTTCACCCACAACAGCAATAAGGTTCCCCTTATCCTTGTCAAGAGTGTGGTGCTGGAAAAGCACAGCAGGTCAGGGAGCATCCAACGAGCAGAAGAATCGACGTTTCAGGCATAAGGTCTTCATCACTTTCTCCTTCTCTATGTGGGAAGGAGTGGGAGCAGCTGCCGAGTTGAGGTGAACCCGGGAGACTACAGCTAAGGTAAGAGTTTTTTTTCAAAATTACTTACCTGTAGCGGGCATCCCAAGGGCCTGTACTGCGCTGTATTCTTCTATGTTCTATGTTCTATGTCCTTACCTGTCATCCCACCAGCATCGACATACAGAAAATCATCAGCCACCATTTCCATCACCTCCAGCAGGATGCCACCATGAGACAGATATTCTCCTCTCCTCCTTTCTCCACCTTCCACAAGGACCATTCCCCCCGGACACCCTGGGCCACTCTTCCTTCATTTTGAACACATCTCCCACAGCCCTATGGCACCTTCCCCAAAGGTGTAACACATGCTCATTTACTTTTTCCCTGCTGGGTATCTAAGGACAAACACATCTTCCAGGTGAAGCAGCACTTTACCTGCACTTCACACAATCTAGTCTACTGCATTCACTGCTCACAATGTGGTCCTTTCAACATTGGGGAAAGGAAGGTGACCATTTCACAGTACATCTACATTCTGCCTGCAAAAGAGACCTTGAGCTTCCAGTTGCCTGCCACTTTAACACACCATCCTGTTCCCTGGCCAATGTCTCTGTCTCAGGCTTGCTGCAGCGCTCCAACAAAGCTCTCTAAAAGAGCAATGCAACTAGTTTCCACTTCCTGCTCTTTCTTCAAAGCCCTGCAAATAATTTCTTTTTAGGTGCTTATGCAATTGCAGTTTTAAAGCAAAGATTAAATCTGCCATCATTACATTCTCAGGTTATGCTTTCAGAACCTAACAACTTAAAATGCTTTCCTAATGGCATCTTAAGTCTACGCCTTCTCATTCTTGTGCCTTTTGCCAATGGGAACAGTTTCCTTCAATCTAGTTTGTCTTGTCCCCTCACAATTTTGAGCAATTCTATTAAAGCTCCTCTCAAAACCTTCATTTCTCTAAGGAGAGTATCACTATTTTCTCCAGTCTATCCTTGAAATTGAAATCCCTCAAATGATTCTTATAAATCTTTCCATTGCTTTCTTTAATATTTTCTTTTCCTTCCCAAAGTGTGATGTCCCGATTGAGAGCAATATTTCCCTTGAGAGCGAACCAGTAGTTAATACCGGTTCATCATAATTTATTTGCTTCTGTGTTCTCCAGTTAAGTAATCTATAAAGCCCCTGTCCCCATTTGTCTTTTTAACCATTTTCACAAACCAACCTAACACCTTCCACAAATAATGCACATATTCCACTAAGTCTCTTTGTTCTGCACCCCATTCTGAATGATAGCCTTTACTTTCTATTGTCTCTCCTCAGCCTTCCTACCAAAGTAGAACATCTTACACCTACATTAATTAAATTTCACCTGCTATGTGTTCTGCCTATTCCACAATGCATTGTCCTCATTTGGTCAATCATTATTCTCTGCACAGTTCAAAATATTTTCAAACATTTTGTCCTCAGCAAATTTTGACTTGTGTTCTATGCACCCAAATCTATATTAAACAAGTATGAGCTTGAGTGCTGATTCAGAGTCTTAAAAATAGCCATTTAAAAACAAACATTTTGAGATATGGGTGTTACCACCAAAGCCACTATTTATTACCCATGACTTAAATGGCTTGTGAGGCCATTCAGAGGGTAGTTAAGAGCCAAGCACATTGTTGGGGTTTGGAGTCACATGCATGCCAGATAAGGACAAATGAAGCCAATGGGATTTTAAAACCATTGACAGTTTCAAAGTCAGGCTTATATACCAGAGTTATTAATGGAATTCAAATTACATTAGCTACTTTGCTGGGGCTTGAACTAACATTACCCAGAGCATTTAACCGGCTCTACAAGTCCAGTGGCATTCACTAATGCTCATTTCCTGTCATTCAACTGACTTTTGAGCTATGCTACAATTTTCCCTTTCATTGCACGGAATTCAGTTTTACTGTTGAGTCTGTGATGTGATGCACCTTATCAAATGCAATACATCCTTCTGGTCACAAATACTGCAGCCATGTGGTGGAGAAGACGAATATTAAAAGCAATTTCCAACTTTTGCAGGAGCATAAAGCTAATTGTAGTGGTATAGTCTATTATAGAAGAACTTTAGCCTCCTCAAAAAGCCATGCAATGATGTCAGGAAGCTACTCCTTAGTATCCATAGTTATCACAGTGTGTATGGAGTTAGAGATGGAAAAATGAAGTTTAAAACATTCACGAAGAAGCATGTGGAATACACTAAATACTATTCAGTAATAATCTTTCAAGAATATAACAACAAGATTAAGTCTGGCAAAGCTTTGATGACTATCTATTGTAGTATTGGGTCTCAGTATGCAATAAGCAGTGCTAGAAAGAAGCCTAAGCCTAAAGACAGTCTTGACCTTTCCTTTTCAACAAGTCTCAACCCTAAACTTATTTAAAACCAATCAAAAAACACCAAATTCAATGTTTACAAGTTCTAAAGAATGTAATTCTCATGATGTAAATTACAGTAGCCTAAGAGCTGTCAAATTCCTGATGTTCAAACTCAACCTTTGCTGATCCTCAGGATCAACATTCGCTATAAATTGCCTGGCCATGCAGCCACTCTTAGGCTCCAATGAGCATGCCAACACCATTTGTAGCATTGACTTCCAATTTTGGAAGCTGCTACCACACACAGACCTTGGAAGTCCACGTAGAAGAAATAAAAAACACAAATGCTGCTCAGGACCATTCCATAAAGCCCAACTTGCCTACTAAATACTGGGACCAAGAATTTACTCATGATCTCTTTATCCAATGCCACATTATAACCTAGGTGGAAATATCTGAAATGACATAAACATCAAACATTACATTAGGAAAATCATAACAAACCCCATGTATATACTATCCAGAAATATCTATGCCCAATCACTGTAGTTTGTATGCCATTTCTCTGTATAAATGATTTGCAGAGTGAGTATGCTCTGTCATACGAAGATCCATGGCAGAAACTTGGGATTCCAAATAGTTGTTATCCTAATGTATTTTCACTTATTGCTCTCATACCAATGCTAGAATATGTCTTACTGTTGTTGGGAATATGTTTACGAATTGTGAAAACTGAAAAATATGAATTTAGACATTTCTGGTCGAGAAACGATTTAACGTGTGTGATTTGATCTGGAAAATCAAAAGTTTAAAAAGGAGACTGTGTTTACAAGAATAAAAGTGACTTTGAAAAGCAGCATCCAGCAAAGTTTGAAATGGAGGTACTGATGGATATTAATTGTCTTAAAATTGTTCAGCAAACAAACCTGAAAAACTTGAATGAATTTATGCTGTGCCTTTTAGCAAAAGCCTCTTGATTGAGGTACTTTATGTTTGCTCCAGTACACAAAGAGCCATGAGCATAGATTCATAGAGATGCACAGCATGGAAACAGACCCTTCGGTCCAACTCGTCCATGGCGACCAGATATCCCAACCCAATCTAGTCCCACCTGCCAGCATCCGGCCCATATAAATCTAACAACAGCGGGGAAGAAGCTGTGAGAGTATGAGGACTGATTGACAGCCCAGCTCTCTGATCCGTTAGGCACGTACCTCACATACTCCAGCCAGTGTGTCCCTCAAGGGTCGAGGGCCACTTCTCATCAGGAAAAATTTGCAAAGATGTAGCACCCTCCTTCTCAGTCTGCAAAGAGTCAGTGCCAGGAACTGGAAGCAGCAGTTTTTATATGTCTCAGTGAAATACTTTGAAAAATCCACTGACAGTCATTCTAGAGAACACACCCATTTGTTGCTTATAGCTTCGCCTGCAGTAATTTGATCTCTTGGGCAAATCTCATAAGCCAGAGTTGGAAACTCATTTTCTGTGTCAGCACCCTTGCCAACTCTCTCAACTAATAGAGAAACTAATGGGTACTGCTTCACTTCTATGAGGCTTTTGATACAAAATATGTAGTCTGATAATCTCTCACATGACATGTGATGGAGAGAGTGCACTTATAACATCATAGAGTATCTGACAATACCCTGGATGCATAACACACTGGTTTGCAGAGCTATCCAGTTGCTCCTAAATGACCAGAAGCATCCATAGCTAAGAATGGATTTAGTGACCCAGGACATTTGATGAATCCTAGTGTTATCATTACTTAACTTATCTAAGCTCACCAACAACGGTAGTTGCAGTCATATGATCATGAAGCAATTGCAGGATTGTAATGTTTCTTGAATATTAAAATTCTTGGGAGGTCATAACGTACAGGAATTCACAATTTATTCAGTCAGGCCAACTAGACAAAAAAGATTTCCTGGTGTTCTTCTCAATATATTTTATTAGATTTGCCCAGCAACAAAGAATTTTTTTCACATTTCTAGCATCTGCAGGTTTTTGCTACTGCCTCTGTGGTATTCGTTGTCTGTGATAGGTACTTCAATAATTCAACAGACAGTTGGAACAGTCCCTGAGATTAGATTTTGCCCCCTCACACTTGTACACTTTTATTCTTTTATCTGCTGTTTAGTAATGATTAGGGCAAATTATTTGATCATTAAGCTATTTTATTTTTTATCAAAAATCCATTTTTGCCCCTTACATTTTCAGTACCATTGTTCTCTTCAAAACCTTGAATAAAGCACAAACAAATTTCCCAACAGTAATAACATTTTATCCAGAAAAGATCAGAGAAGGCAGGAAAAGACAAATTAGTCAAAAAGGTTGCTAACCTGGCTTCTTCTGTTCATTTCATAATAAAAGATTTACCTAAAGAAGCTTTGCATTCATAAAAAAATTATTATTTATGATTGCTTACTGCCACTTATTCAATCTAGTACATGGTATATCATAGTCAAAATGGCACCAGTTACTCAAAAAGATGAAAATGAGATTTGCTGGATCATTGCAGAGTTTCTACCAATTTCACCTGGATGGATTGAATTGCAAGTTTGCACTGCTGGGAGACAGTCTAATTATTTTGCACTAACAGGCAACCCATGCTTTCACAAGAGCAAGAGAAAAAAGTAATACTGATAGTAAAGTTGAACCTAAGAGAATTATCCATAAGTTATGTATGTGATTATTTTAAGGAAGACAAGAAAAACTGTGAACCTGGGTTTTAAGATTTTCTATGAAAAGATTACGACTTTCTCAGAGGAATAAAAGCAATGTTTGAAAGACAGATTTTTGATTGACATAGGAATCAAGAGTTATGGGAGCAAGCAGCAGAGGAGTCAGATTGGTCATGTTCTTATTCCATGGCAGAATATGTCTGAGGCGCCAAAGGGCCTACTCCTGTTCCAATTTCCTAAATTAAGTTATTCTAATGTAGAAATTGTCAATGGAAGATATCAGCAAAGTTTCAACATCTTGCATTCAGTACATATTGAGATAGAACTATATTAGTTTTGAAATTCACTGTTTAATATTTGTAGTTCAGATTCGGACAGCTCTTACTAATGCAAAGACAGTGGATGAGGAATGTTAGCACAAGGCTGTAAATTGAAAAGAAAATGTCCGAATAAAACGATGAAAAATATACTGAGATCACAATTTTGACAGACAGGTTTACTTTCTTTTTGATACTTCCTATCAATTGACTCATCTTTTGACAAACCATTGATTATTTCTGATAGGGATCCTGAGTTGGAGGATAATTGATGTTTTGAAGTAAGTAAATCAAATTAGCTAAAAGGTTAAGCACTTCTGAAATGATGCATCGACCAATTGCTTCTAATGTTATTTCCCATTTGCCAGAAGCATCAAGAGCTCCATGCATTAATGATTTCTTCCTCAACTATGGGGAATGGCAGTGCCTTCAACATTCAACCATGGTCCCTGCATTATGTTGATATTATTGCTGGGCTTCCTATCGATTTCAGCTCACAACATAGATTTTTTTGCCCATTCATCAGTGAACAAAAAAAACAAGCTATTGCAATTTTGTTTTGAATTTGCATGTGGATAACCATTCTAATAATCAGTAAAGACGTGATAAAAACTCTGCAAATCGCTCCTTCAAACAGGCAGTTAGATGATATGAGTAACAAATTGACAGAGCAAATCAGCCTGCTGATTTAGGAAATCTGAAGTTCTATAATTGACAAGGAATCTGTTCCCTTTTAAAGATTTAAAAAAGAACTTCTCCAGTAACTACGGGAGTAAAATCAAAATGGGACAAACAGGCCTCAACTGCTGAATATTTTTGAATGTTGTATCGTTTCCATTGGCATATAAATTTGTCAAACTACTGCTCCAAATTGGAAGCTCAAAAGTGCATATTGAATTGTTTTTTGTTTCACAAAATGATTTCAAAAAGAGGGTGATGAGTTATGGTTGTGAGAGCAGGTTAATTTCTATAAATAGTTTCATATATTTTAATTCTTCAATGTAAATCCATTTTTAAGTAGTAAATAAAATATTATAGCTTGATAGACAATTGAAGTAGAATTGGTCTGCGGCAATATCATAAAATATGCAACATAAAAAGGTGGCTATTGAACACTGTAACCCATTATCTTTCTATTGACTTCAGAAAAGAAATTCAAAGATTCAGACTGACTATAAACTGGTTTTCCAATGCACTGTCATGCATAATCATTATAGCCCATGACCAATGTGACCCCCCAACAGTTTAATAACCAGCAATAAATGTCTATTTCAGAATTCCCATATTCATTTTCTAATAAGCATAGCAATGGGCACCATTTTATAAGAGCTTGAAGGCTGTGGAATTTGGTTTGAAATTTGGCAGGATCTAATGAGAAGTCCAGCAAAGTTTTTCTTGATGTGAGGAATGATCTGCTGCATTTTCCAACAGAATTTTAGACTTTGAAGTGAAAATTTTTGCAGAGAGCGAATGGCTTTAACCTTATTGCTTGTTGTTATCACCCCCATCAATATGCCACTTCCTATCCTAACAACTAGGAAACTCGATGTCAAACATTAACAACTTGAAAGTCAGAGCTAGTAGCTGATAACTTGAATTCCTTTTGACCTTCACTTTAAATGCCGAGCACCAACATTTCAGGTTATGCTGTACGGATGGCAGCCACATGTATTCCATGCTCCTGGGATCTGGCATCATACATGTACCAGCCACAAAATATCATTGTGGCACATCTTTAATTCACTTACAATGCTACACTTGGGATTGCACCTATATTTATCACTGCCATGCTGTTACAAGGACACTTTGTATGTAGGGCTGAAAAAGTGTTGCTGGAAAAGCGCAGCAGGTCAGGCAGCATCCAAGGAGCAGCAGAATCGACGTTTCGGCCATAAGCCCTTCTTCAGGAATGTATGTAGGGTATGTACCTACATACTTTTGTATATAGGGTCAAGTTCCTGAACTGGACTAAGTTGCATCTCAGGTCTGCGAGCATTGAGCTCTCTGGATGGCCAAAGTATCCATGCCGTGCGTTGTCATTAGGGAGATAAAAGTGGGATGTATGTTCACAATGGGGCAGGTTGGAGAAAAGTAAGCCTTGAGCCTTATATGCTGGTGTACTCTTGGATGTATATGCTCTTATACTCTGTTGCTTTATATTCTCTATTCAATTTATTCATATCTTCCCAAACTTGATCCCCTCCAACCCCCACCCCCACCCCTCCCAGTAACTGGTTTTAAAGCTCTCCTTGCCATCCTCATTTTACAGCTCACCTGAACAATGGTCCCAACACGAATCAGGTAGAAAACCATTACAATGGTGCAACTCCTACTTTACTGTTGCAGGTGCCAGTATCCCATCAACTAAATTCAATTTCTCTCACACCAATCTTGAACCATACATTTATCTCACTAATCCTTCTGTCTCTGTGTCAATTTGGTCATGACTTACATGACAATCCTTACATTCATTCCTCTAGAGGCTTTGTTACTTAATTTAACTGCTAGTTGCTCATTCTCCTAAAGCAGAACTACTTTCCTAGTTCTACTTGTTTCATTGGTACCAATAGCCACTGGCTCCTTTCCTTCCCATTGTAAACTCCCCTCTAACCCAGAGCAGATGTCTCGAACCCAGGAGAAGCAACACAGCCATCTAGCCTTGATTGTGGAGAACAGTGACATTCACCCAGATTATATTGTCTGCGACCACCACATTCTTCTGACTAAATCATCCAACTTGAACAGTTTCTTCTACCAAGGTGCCATGTTCCTGAGAGCCACCTCCTACTTCCACACAGGCTACAAGGATTGTGAACCTGTTGACTTAAACCTCTGGATATGCGAAGGCCATTTTAATACATCTTTATTTGTTCTACTGTAATGAAATTACAGTATGCCCTTGCCTGGTGCTCCAGTTTTGTTTTCCTCCTGTCCAAACTTCTGCTTCAATCAAGTTCTCTCTCCCCTCCCCCTTTCCTATTTCCATTCCCCTCCTTCCTCCTGGCTTGGTCCTATTGCTAAATGATAACATTCATCTAACATGTAACACTAGTTCAGGTTACATCTCAGAAAGATTGCAGGTGCAGACTCATAATGTTCTGTTCATTATCTGTACATTTATGCTAAACCTTGACTTGGTTTGATCCAGCCTCCGTGACTGCAGCTGAATGCTTTGCAGCCTAGCCTCTTTGCGATCTGACTTCCTTTGACTGCAGCATTGGACTGGAGAAAGAATTATCTGTGTTCATATTGCCTCAAACTGCATTAGGAGATGTTCTTTGATTGTAATATGAGGTACTATTCACATCCTCTTCCTTACTGGAGAAAATGTCTTGTCAAATCATTCCTGGATTTTCACCTTATGTTTCAGAGTGGCTGACAAACCCAATAGTGGAATCGTTATGTCTGCACTTTGTACTTCTGAACCACAGTTTTCCACTTGCTGTATCAACTTCACTTTTCCTCTGACTCACAATGTTTTTAACTTTCTCACAAATGTAGTCATACTTACAAGATTTAAATGTCCTTTCAGAATAAGGAAATCTCAATGACTTATGCATAGTAACAATGAATAATGATTTGCCAACAGCTCTGTGATTTTGCACCTAGTTGATTGGCATGATTAAATGCTCAATTTTGGATAATTTGGGGCACCATTCAGAATTTTGGTTTATCATTATTTCCTGTTGGCATTACTATTCAGTCTGCAGGAATGACGGACAACTTCGCCACAACCAAATATTCAAAATTTCACTGTACTTTCTATTCTTAATTCTCAAATCTACAATCAGCAATAACTTTTTCAATATATCTTTTCTTCTCAATTTCCTGCCATGTCAATGAATTATGTAGAAACACATAATTGTTTCTGGTAAGAAACACATAATTGTTTGATGTATAAACCATATGGAAATTGCATGTAAATCTGCTAAACCTTTGAAACAGTGTCAGAAGATGTAATGATTCTTGATATCTGTTTCTTGTGGACAATGTTCCCCTAAGGTTGCGAGAAAGCAGTCTTGTTATCTTTAATAATTTTTAAGTTTTGATTTATCTTCTAACCAGACACAATGCTTGTTAATTTTAATCTGTAGTCCTAAAGTTACCCGTGGGACTAAACAGGTGGAATGCACATAATTAAATTAACCTGGTGTTAAAATAGGTTTCTTATTAATTTACTTGATTCATTGTTCATACCAATTTTCCACAACTGAAAACGCTGTAAAAACACCAAAGAGAATATTATGATCCCAGTTGATGGTATAGTTGGGAAAGAATCTATATTTAAAACATAATTAGAAAATCTTAAAACACTCAACAAAACAAAAATCTAATCTATTTTCCAATAACATTATTTTACTGTGGTTTAATCCAAGAAAGATTACATCTATTTATCAAATCCTTAACCGATAATGCCTAGTATCTTTGTCTTGAGAGGAAGAGTTCTCTCACATCAAAATTGAGAGCTTAGACTTTCTTACTTTCTAACAATCTGTGTAGTTCGAAACAAACACTCCTGGTCTGGAAGTTGCACAAATTAAGTTTCTCCACTTAGGTAACTTACTCCCTGAACTGCTTTGAAATTTTCCTTTCCAGGATAGATTATATTTACTTCTGACTGCAGTCAGGTCTGTTCTGAACTGTTGTTAAAGTTACAAGTCTCTGGGTTTCCAAGGCCAAAATACATTGTTGATTACTCCGAACCAAAAACAAGCTAATGGCATTCAATGTTTATTGTACCTGACACAAAACTCCTCAGTGCAAAACTTTTTCATTAACATTCTAAGGGTTCCTAATCACCTCCCTGACACACAGGTCTCAGCTTCAGAAACATTGTCCTCACAAATGTAACCCCCACTCATATGTCATGATTTCAAAATTCATTACTGAAAATAATTTGAATATATATTTATCAATCATATACCTCTCAACACAAATGAAACAAAGACCATAAGACCATTTGATCATGGACTGAATGGCCATTGGGTCTGCTCCACCATTCTCTCATAGCTGATATGTTTCTCAACCCCATTCTCCTGCCTTTTCCCCGGAACACTTGATCCTATTACAAAGGGTCAAGCTTCACCAAGTGAATTAATCAAGGATTTCAACAGAATTATTTTAGCAAAAAATTTTTGTTTGCTAGATATATTGAAAGGAGAAAAGCAGTACAATTAGGGAAGGAAGCACGGACGATTTAATAGGGTAGCAGATGTAATTAGGCTTCCAAGTAGCCTGGGCATATCATGAAGAAATATGCAGACAATGTAGAGAATGGAGATAAACAATCATGGTATTTCAATTGATTGTATTAATGAGGTGACTTTACTGGATAGGGTAATGGAGTTCTTTCAATGTGTAGAATACTTGTATTCAACGCAATATGGTAAAAGTTTCAAGAAGGAAAGTGTTGCTTTTGGATTCATTTGAGGGGAATGAACCAGAAAAGAAAACAATTTTTAAAAAGGGGAGGATCTACGCAATAGTAACCATCACAGATCATGTTTTAATTTGACAACAGAGTGCATAAGTGTGTGGAAAACTAGGTTAAGATTGTCGAATAGTTGATTTTGAGGAGTTCAATAGAACTTTGGACAACGATATTGGAAAGCAATAATGCTAAAAATACAAAAGATACTTAACATAGTGCCAAACAGGTAATAATACATTTAATCTGCTAAAAAGAAAACACACAAAAAAATAACCTTATTCTTTGGACTCCAATTCAACAGAGAAAAGTGGAGGTTTAG
Source organism: Chiloscyllium plagiosum (assembly GCF_004010195.1). Lineage (NCBI taxonomy): Eukaryota > Metazoa > Chordata > Chondrichthyes > Orectolobiformes > Hemiscylliidae > Chiloscyllium > Chiloscyllium plagiosum. The sequence continues at coordinate 101,183,787 of NC_057710.1, forward strand.
TCATTGAACATATTCAAAGTTATATTAGACAAGTGTTTGTCATATAGTGGTAACAAGGCGAATGCAAGTAGATGATAATCAGTGAACTATGATCTTATTGAATGGCTAAGCCAGTTCAATGAGCTGAATGGCATACCCATGTTCCTTCTTCTTAACAACTTAGTAAATTACCATGGACATCGAAAGACAGAAGGGAGCAATAAAAGAATTGGAGAAATGCAGGATAAGAGAGAAGACAAAAAGATTTGAAGTAAAATAAAAGCAGGAAGGCAAGAAGGAATGCTAACATCACATTATCAAGCACTGGAAAATAAAGTGCAAAATATTTTATAACAATAATAATTTTAAAAGCTGTAATTGGAATTGGACCATTATAAATTAATTAAAATAATAGAGCGAGACAGAAAATATTTAGTGTTTATTTTGCTTCAGTGTTTACCAAGGAAATAGCAGTTTTGGAATATGGCAGCAATTCTGGTCTCCCTGTTATAGGAAGGACGTTGTGAAAATTGAAAGGGTGCAGAAAGGATTTACAACGATGTTGCCAGGGCTATAGGGGTTGAGATATAGGGAGAGGCTGAATAGGCTGGAGGGTCGGAGGCTGAGGGGTGACCATATGGCGGTTTATAAAATCATGAGGGGCATGGATAGGATAAATAGACAAAGTATTTTTCCTGGAGTGGTGGAGTCCAGAACTAGAGAGCATAGGTTTATGGTGAGAGGGGAAAGATTTAAAGGGGGCATAAGGAGCAACTTTTTCACACAGAGGGTGGTGTGTGTATGGAATGAGCTAACAGGAAGTATTGAAGATTGATACAATTACAACATTCAAAAGGCATGTGGATGGGTACATGAATAGGATAAGTTTAGAGGGATACAAGCCAAATGCTGGCAAATGGGACTAGACTAGGTTAGGATATCTGGTTGGCACGGACGAGTTGGACCGAAGGGTCAGTTTCCGTGCTGTACATCTCTACGACTCTGTAACAGATAGCTATTACAGTTAATAGTTAAATTCACAACAAAATAATAGCATTTCAGTTTTAAAAAGAGGATGCACTGATTAAGCTAAGTAAACTTAAAGGACAAAGCCCTTGCTGAGATTGATTGCATCCTAGATCTAAAAGGATCTAGGAAAGGCAGCAAATTATACATATAAATAATATGAGATTTGGATGGTGCAAAGCTCATGAAACAAAGATTTTTTATTCTGTTATTATATATTTACAATATCTGGTTATTACAGATATGAAGGAAAATTCAAGTAATGTTAGGAAGTGTTTATAGTCAGTTCTGCTATAATGCAATAGTTCCGTTCTCGTGCAATCCTTTGTTATAAGAAAATTGTGTAATAGCAGCACTATTTAATCTAATGGGGCAGGAATCATGTTATAACCAATACATGCTTTACAAATTCACTCTATAGAAACTGTGTCCCCAGTTGGTCAATCACATTATAGCAAATTCACATGAACAAATTGCACATTATAGCAGAATGACCAGTATTTGTATGGGACAGAACCTGTAATTTACCTTATGTTGCGGAATCCTTTGTGTGTCTGCACTTTCTTCCCACAAGACCTCCAGCTGCCTTCCCTCACTGGAGCCACCTATTACTGAATCCTGGAACATTGTGCACAGTGACTGCTTGCCATGCAGCTGCAAGAGCACAGAATCATTACATCAACACAGTTCAGCCCATTATACCTGCATCAGATTTTCGAACAAGCATCATTACCTAATGTCAATTTGCTGAATTCTCCTCCCTATCTTTGCACACTATTCTATCCAATCAATCTTTCAATGCCATCTTGGATGATCCAATTGAACCTGCCTCCACCACACTTCCAGGCCGTGCACTCTATACCCCAACCACTCACAGAGTGAAATCTCCCCCCCCACCACCACACCTCTTCACCCCCACCACCCCTATGTCTTGCTTTGTTTTGATTTCTATTTCAATATATGCCCTCTTGTTCTTTTTTACCTTTTATGAACAGAACAGCTCCTCCCTGTCTATTCTTCTCAGTTGCTTATGATTTTGAGAACTTCTTTCAAATCTCCTGTCAGCTCCAAGCAGAACAGTTCCAATTCCTTCAATCTATCCACCCACTGAAGTTTCCCATTCTTGTAACATTTTAGTAATCTGCTTCTGCATTCTCCTATATATTCACATTTTTACTATAATCTGGTACTTACAACTGTACACAATAATCTAGATGAGTTCTAACAAGAGTCTTATACAAGTTCAACCTTATTTCCTTGATCTTGCACTTTATATCCCTTTCTATGAAGCCGAGAACACTGTATGTTTTCTTTACTACTCTGTTCACCTGATTGGCCACCTTCAATGATTTGTGCACATCCACCCAGATCCCTCTGCTTCTGTAACCCTTTGAGGAATTCTTTCCGAATATTCTTCTGACCAAAGCACATTGCCTCAAACTTCTGTACTAAACCCTAATAATCATCTATCCACCCACTCCACCAAATTGTCAGTGTCCTTTTGGAGTTCCATACTGTCTACCTCAGTCTACAATAAATTGCTTAGCAATTTCACTTGCTCCATGATGGACAGAATGTGGAATCCATATTAGTGGCATCACTGATCCGGACAAGTCGTAGGGTTTTGGATGATGTCTGGCATTTGCCTGGAGAAGTCAACACAAATTCAATGTTAGCCTGTACTAGCTCTCATCAACTAATCCCCTCTTTTTTTTTTAAGCAGGCACGAGCAGTGCCTACTGGTCTGTCAAGATGAACCATCCCAGGTTTCTGGCACATAGAGAGCCACCAGAGACAAGGCATCTGTTCAGCCCCAGGCAGAAAACTATCCTATGGTTGTAGTCATCAATGATTTTGTGAAAATGCACAGACAGGCAAAGAAACAACAGGCAAATTCAATTTGATTTCTGCAATTACATATTCTTCCAGTGATAAAATGTTGGTTACATATTAAATTGTGAGCAAAGTGATAATGACTGGTGATTCAACAGAGGCTAAAATTAGAATATTAAAGTTACCAAATCTAAGAAGTGATTGCCTTTCTATCGCCTCAATTGTTAACAATATGGTACGGTGTCAATATACTGGAATTAGACAAACAAATGCATTGATTTGCCACACGGGTGATAAAACATGATTAGGCCTGACAAATTTTGAAAATGAAAATGGGCAATATTGACATGCGTTTCACCATTAAGAAAAAGCATGATTGATGATAGGGTGACATTTCATTAAAAAAAACCCAGCAATTTCCCAAAAGAATTCATACCAGCCATGTTTCACAGACTAGTAAAATACTAAGTACAAATAAGCTGCTTCCAAGACATAGGTGTATTTCTTTAGTTCAATACTGAACTGATTTTAGTTGATGGAATGCACTGGAATGAAGCAGTAAAGCAACAAATATTATTGCTCACAGCAGGACACACACAGCACTTACTGAAACACTCGGCATCTGAAGACACAATAAGCCAAGTAAGTACAACATTCAGCACAAAAAAACTGTAATAAATCTAGGAAGTGTAATTGATGTGCAAGCATACTATTCTCCACTGGCAGAAATACAGAAAACAATTGGTATTACACAAATGCATACTTTTTAAGCAAAGGGCCCTGAAAGAAAATGATGTGTGAACTGCGGAGTGATCAAGAGAAAGTATCTCTAAATTAAATGTGCATCAGTTCTCAGTTGGGCATAGAGTCAGAGAACGCTAATGATGATTAGGTTGAAGCTTTATGGACAGCAATTCTAAAAGCAATTTTAAGCTCAATAGCATGGGAGCAACACAGCAAATACAGTTCAAGTGCAAGCCATTAGATATTAAAGTAGCATTATGTACCATGTTCAAAATCCTAGATGGGGCAATATACGGAGTAAAGTTTTGACTTGAACAGTAAAGCAGAATACAAACTAAGAAGAAAAATCTAAATTCCATTACATTAAAATATAATGAATATCAGGCAAGATTTGCAGTGGTTGGAGAATTGACTTTTCCATTTTAATTTTTTAAAAATTGAATTTTTAAATTGTAATATTGACATTGTTTACATCAAAAACTTTCATTAGACTTCCAGGTATAATGATATTGGAAGAGAACAGTGATATCATTCTTCTATGCTGGATAACTATAAAATGAAACCAAATCAAAATATCAAAGTCCAATTATTTAGTTTACACCCCAATTTCCAAAGCAAAATAAAATCAGTAACATTTGGTTTAAATGATTCATCTTAAGTCTTTGACCGACCTATAGCATCATAAAGTTATTTATGACACTGCAGGAGACCATTCATCTCTCCCTCATCTTTGTAGTTATTCTTCTATGGCTCTTCTGCACCCTCCAACTGGCCTTCATATCCTTTCTAGTGTAATAGCCAGAACTGGATGTTGGAATGTATCAGAATTTTGTAAAGATTCAGTGTACATTCCTTTTTCTTTACATTAAGTTCAATAAAATCCAAAATCCCAGACCCATTGTTAATTATTCTCTCAATATGGATGCCTAACCACAAAAGCCTCTGTCTGTATACTCTTTGGAACTGTGCCATTTAATTAAATTGCCTTTCCCTGTCCTTTCTGTCAAAGTGCATCGGTTTACAAGTCTTTACATTAAACTCCATTTGCCACTTGCAGACAATTCATATCATCTTCACCATTTGTCACTCCTCCAATTTTGGTGCTGTCAGCAAATTTAGAAATATTATTGCACGGCTCACTTTGCTATAACGCGCTTTGTGTCAACACAAATTCGCTGTCATGTGATCGATGAATTGGGGACACTGTTTCTAAAGCACAAACTTTTAAAATGTGTGTTGGCTTTAATGCGATTATGTCACCAACACTTTAAGCACTGTTCCACAAGCATGATTTTTCTATAACGTGGGGTTGCACAAGAAAGCAACCACTGCATTATAGAAGAACTGACTGTATTTGAAGATCCCACCATTTATAAAAATAGTCTACCATCTCCATGTCTGATGAATAAGCATTTTTATCATCATTGATATCTGTACTTAAGGCATTTCTCAAGCATTTGAGCAAAGACCCTCCAATGGTTTTCAATTTTATTAATCAATATTTGTATGCTACTTTGTCAAATACTTCCTCAAATCAAAATAGATGACATCCATGAAATTCCCTTTATCAAACTGCCATGTGTCTTAATCATAAAAAGCAATTAGGTTTGTCAAGCATGAGCTGCCTTTCACAAATCAATCAATTCTATCCTTAACAATCCCAAAGGACTGAACTTTAAGAGGCAGTGATGGCCTTGTGGTATTATTGCACGCCTGTTAACAGGATAATATTTTGGGGACCTGGGTTCGAATCCTACAATGGCAGGTGTTGGAATTTGAATTCAATAAAAAAAAGTGTCTGGAACTAAGAGCCTAAGAAAGATCATGAATCCATTGTCAATTGTCAGAAAGAACTCACCTGGGTTACGAATATCCTTTCGCGAAGGAAACTTCCATCCTTACCTGGTCTGGCTGAACTGTGACTCCAGTCCCACAGCAATGTGGTTGACTCTTAACTGCTCTCTGGGCAATTAGGGATGGGCAATAAATGCTGCCTAGACAGTGATGCCCTCATCCCGTGAACAAATTTTAAAAAGTGCCTTTTGATTTTTTTCCTCGATTTTTATCTCTAAAGCATTACTTACTGTTGTCAAACTAATTTATATGTGGTTGTAAGGACTGGGCTTGCATCCTTTCTTGAAAATGTATGCCATTTTTGTTACTCTCCAGTTGCTTGTCACCTCATCCATATCTGGGAAAGATTATGGTGAGCCTCACTGGTATATGTCAACTGGATCAGCAGACTTACTTATCCTGAGTGCAGACAGCATTTCTATTGCCTTCTTCCTATTCATTTTAATCCTATCAAATGCTTCTATTATCTCTATTTATACGTGTATTTTTTCAGTGAAAACCAATACAAAGTTTCATTTAAGTATTCTAATCTAGTTTTCTGATTCTGAATGTGTATCACTTTTCTTAACCTTAATGGGAACTGCTCAATCTCTTACTTACTATTTAGATGCATGAGAAAATTTGTGTTCATTTTTACATTAACAGTCATTCTATTTTTTTTAAATCTTGCCAGTTTTAAGTTTCTCTGTACTTCCCTTTTTTGACTTATTGCATTTGAACCAATATTTATATTAAAAAATTCAAGTAGTGTGTAGCACAACTTCATTTTTTAAAAAATTCATTATGATCTCATCCATGCAGGCACCTTGTTTTCCATTTCCTTTCACCCTTTTTGAAACGTAAATAGCCTGTATCTGCAGCAGTTTGTCACCAAATATCACCTATTGTTCTGCTACAGTTCGACCTGTCAGTATTTGATTCTATTTTACCCTGGATAAAGCTTTTCATTCAAGCATGGATACAAGGTCTAAACTTCACAGGGGATGTGACAGTTCTGGCTATTGACATCAATGCCACAGTTAACTGAGTGTGACAATAAGGAAGCTTTACAAAACTCAGGTCTCAAGGGAAAACATTCCACTGATCAAAGATAATCATTCTAGAGCATTCAAAAATTCAAAAATGGTCATAGCTTGTTAAATGTATGAATGTGATCATGAGCATTCAAAAGTGATCCAAGACAACAAAGAAAACCATATCACCCGACAACAGCAGCTCACAACAAATGAGAAGCCCAGCAGGTGACTGGCAGGAGACACCGTAGCTCAGGATGTGCTCTTTTCCAGCCGAGCAAGGAAACCAGAAAATCCAGCAAAATATACACCCAAAGGCTCAGGTAGAGAAAAATACTGTTCACAAAATATGTTTCAAGACAAGCTCTACCAATGTGTACCTCAAGACCACAAGCCTGCAGTTTATCGCAGTCTTCAAATTCACCACTGAATTTGTCTCCCACAGTGAAAGGAGTTGAAGTAACACCAAACGTAATCTAGCTGCTTCAGCATTGTCCAAAACTGACTGGGTTCATCCTGTGGGTTTGCACATCTTACCTCTGCAAGTCTTGGGGCGAAATCAACTCCCACCCTCAACCTTACATCAATAAGGCCTCACCTCACTCTTCCAGGCCCGGGCCTACAATCACTCTGTTATGGCCAAAGCCGAGGTGAGGCACTCAATTCGGGATGGGATATCCCAAACTGTTAAGCTCCCTAATGGGAGGGGCAGAATGACTCACTATCTTTATTCACGTCACCTCTTGGTTGATTGCAGAAGGTTCATTTGTAAAGGATCCCTTCTTTTAGGGAGACCTTATGCTTTTTAGCAGCCAATGTCACCAGGCTGATTTGAATTAAGAGAAAAACGTGAGTTTTTTTTTCATTACTAATGCTTCACACAAGTACAGGTGAGCAAAACAAAAGTAAGTTCAGAAAGTTAAAAAAGAAAGGGTATATGGATCAATCTCTGAATGGTTAGGGAAGAGTGGATAGTTGAACATTGTGGAAAAGTGGTTGGTTGAACATTGTGGCTGTTGTGGTGGAATTTAGCAGTGGCACTGACATCAGTAATTGATCATCCAATTTTTCAGAATCTTGGTTTTGTAAGCTGATTGAAATTCCTTTATCTTCATTCCTTTTCTGAACTGGTTCCCATCACTCAAAAATGAGCAATGATCCTCCCTTTACCTGCAACACAATGTTAACTAGGACATCATTCTTTGATTGAAGTCATCACAGCAAATTAATGCTTGAACCCAGGATAGTACAGAGTATTCAGTTCATCTGGTCCACTGGCTTTCTAACCCTTGTCCTTGTGTATTCCTGGAGGCTAAAACATACATGTCTGCAAGAACTGGCTTTCTACTTACAGGGGAGAGATAGTCAGACCTGACAATGTGTTGCTGGAAAAGCTCAGCAGGTCAGGCAGCATCTAAGGAGCAGGAGAATCAATGTTTCGGGCAAGAGCCCTTCTTCAGGAAGGGCTCATGCCCGAAACGTCGATTCTCCGGCTCCTTAGATGCTGCCTGACCTGCTGCACTTTTCTAGCAACACATTTTCAGCTCTGATCTCCAGCATCTGCAGTCCTCACTTTCTCCTAGAGATAGTCAGACCCCCTTGTTGTCCCATCTCGTTAAATTTCTCTTTGTTTGAAGTTTCCCTGATAATTTTTATGTATAACGTTTCAGTTTCATATAGGAATTTGCCAGAGAGTCACAGAATCTTTTAAGAAATTCTTTTCTGAACATGTCCTTCTTTAAAAGAGTGTCTGTTTGTACTCTGCAGTTCCTATCCATCGCCACAAAAGCAACTCCTACCCAATTGCCAGGCACGGTGGCACAGTGGTTAGCACTGCTGCCTCACAGCGCCAGAGACCCGGGTTCAATTCCCGCCTCAGGCGATTGACTGTGTGGAGTTTGCACGTTCTCCCCTTGTCTGTGTGGGTTTCCTCCGGGTGCTCCGGTTTCCTCCCACAGTCCAAAGATGTGCAGGTCAGGTGAATTGGCCATGCTAAATTGCCCGTAGTGTTAGGTAAGGAGTAAATGTAGGGGTATGGGTGGGTTGTGCTTCGGTGGGTCGGTGTGGACGTGTTGGGCCGAAAGGCCTGTTTCCACACTGTATGTAATCTAAACAAACCCCTCCCATGTGCCACACCAGGTTTGGGGCTAAGGTTCACCCATTTGCACACTCAAGACTACAATTCCCCACCCACACCCCATCTTAGGGACTACATCAACCACATCAGAATGCTTCCAACACCAAAGTATCAGGCTACAGTTTGCACCCCCCTTTTCTCTATTCCAACCCAGGATTGCAAACACCTGCTTTCCCCTCCAACCAATCCGCTCAGCTCAGGATATGATATCCACCATCTGCCACATCCAAGAGTACAATCAACTTGCCCAACCACCAGTGATTTTATAAGCACCTCTTCCACCCATCCTCAGGTCTCGTTGCCATCCTGAAACTACTTATCCTATTGCCTCCTGTGTAATGTCTGATAGCGGTCTGAACTGGAGTGCCAATTCCAGTTTCAACCAAGAGTTGGTCATGGCAGAGGGAAGTGGTGATGAAGAGAAGCCAAATGGAGATTGTGAGGAGGAGCTCTGAGATCTGGGAGAGGAGAGAATAATGTTGGGCGATTGGAGGAAAGAGAGGAGGTATGGATCAGTTGGGGAGAAAGGAGAAAAGGAGTGGAAGAGGTAGGAATGTCATAAAAAAAACCCAAAAACTACAATCACAATTATAACTAATTAAAGCAATTGTCTTTCACTATTGGATCAAAATTCTGGAGTTCCCTTCCTCACATTGTTTGTTCTGATATGTCAAGGACCGCAGCAGTTCCAGTACCATTTTGACCAGGATATTTAAGAATGGGTCATCAAATGCTGGTCTAACCAATAATGCTCTGCATCCCATGAATGAATGAAAAAAAAGACTAACAGAACCAAAAACCAAAACAAAAATTGCTGAAAAACTCTACACGTCTGGCAGCATCTGTGGAGGGAAAGCAAAATTAATGTTCGGATCCAATGACCCTTCTTCAGAGCAGTATACTAAGATCATTAAAATGATTATTGGAGTGATTTGTCTATGGTTAACAGTCAATTTACAAATTGCAACTTAGAAAAATTCTAATCTCTTGAATCTTTCCTTCTCTCGATTGCCTCTAAATTGATCAAGCTTTTGCTTCAGCTTATTTTATTTTCCAATATTTCAGTTCAACATTCAAGAGATTTCAGGGAAAGTAAATGTTTTCAATTGAAGTATCTGGCACACTGAGATTTCATGTCATGGTCATTGATTTTAGAAGATCATTATCAGATGCTAAGTGATGACTGAATAAATGCTTTGGAACACAAATTAAACACTTTTGAACCCAGGGCATCATAAATGATTGTCATGAAAGACTATTGTGTACAAAGTGTTATTATCATGTTGTTCTGGTGGGGAAGCTTCTTCCTACTGACTTTGGTTGATGCACAACAAAGATCCCTAACCATTGACTCTATCGAAGTCTGATAACTGAACCAGATTGTTTGCAATTTCCTGTCACTTTTGACCTCAAAATGAGTTTTGCAAACAAATACCTGTGCTATCAAGATTTTTTATTTCCATTTCATAACATTTGTTGAGCTGGCCTATTTCAGCTTAACTGCAGCTGAAACCCTCATTTGTAACTTAAAATGTACAGTTTCAACATATTCCTGGTTATCTCCTCCTGCAGATTGAGGTCACCAAACGCCTGCTACCTGTACCTAACTGACATCAAGTTCTATTTACACTTCAGCCTTCGGTTTACTGACTTACAATGTCTCCCAGTTAAGAAATGCCTTGATTTCAAAGTACTTATTCTTTTATATTTCAGCAACTGCTAGAAAAGAAATACATTTTTAAATGTCATAATGATTAACTGGCTTTTCATTTAATTATTTCCATTTCAATTAATAACTAAATCAGCAGAGGCATAGCTTGCACGCCCCAATTAAAATAACAATTTTTTTGTTCTTCCCAACAAGAACTTATAGTCAACATGGAGACGTAATTAAGTCTATTTCTAAACATTGGGAAGAGAAGGAGATGGTCTGTACAGCAATAACCAAAGGCATGGGGCACAATGAATAGTTACCATCAAAAGCTTCAGACATTACAGTTTATAATACAAACAAGGGCCAGTTAGTGAGGAGATGTTATACAGAGGCTGTAATTTAAATGTAATACCATTGCCCCCACTTTATGGGCACTGATTGAGACCAATTATCAAACAATGAACTGAAATAAGAACGGGCCACATTTCAATATTGAAATTTCTGTTGCAAATCAATATTTATAACTCATCACTGAAATTAAAATGATTGATCTGTACTTGCTGCATTTATCCTGACAACCCATTTTTTGAACACAGGAGAAATGTTTACAATTCTCCAGTCCTCCTACAATTTCCTGAACTCAAGAAGAGTGAAGAATGATGGCCTCTCCCCCTGCACTTTCCATTTTGACTTTCTTCAATCTTCTTGGAAACATCGCATCTGGTCCCAATTCCTTGACAAATTAAAGCACTGACTGCCTACCTAACACTTCTGCCAGGGGTTTCAACTCATGAGGGAGTTGGAAATGATGAGTATTTCTTCCGTTGGACAGAAGATATAAAAGTTTAAATACATGTGCATATAGATTCTCGAATAGCTTCTTCCCTGCTGCTATCAGACTTTTGAACGGACATGTCAAATGGTAATTCTGATTTCTGCAGCTGTAACACTGTATTCTGCACTCTGTTTTGTTACTCTGATGTACTTGGTATGGTACAACCTGTCTGTATAGCATACAAAGCAACACGTTTCACTGTATCTCGGCACACGTGACAATAAACAATCCATCTATCAATATTTCTAAAACAAAGCATTTTACCTGCAAGCCAATGTAGGTTAATAAGAACATGAGTGATGTGCATATGGACTTGGTATAGGTTAGGAAATGGGTAGCAGACTATTGAGCTAGATCATATTTAGGAAGGGAGGATAATGGCAGGCTGGAAATAAGTGCATTGGAATTGAAATTCTAGAGAAAATTAAAGACATGGGAAATATTCAGTAGCAAATGAGATGAAGCTGGAGTTAGTAAGGCAATGTTGTGAAGGTGGAAATAGATTGGCCTAGTGTTGGCATGGATAAGTTATAAAAGCTCAAGTCAAATCAAATATGGCAGCAAAATAATGATTTGTCCTGCTCAGCCTCAGAGTTAGGGCACAGATTTCATGGTAAGGGTTTGAAGAAACCAGATTCCATCTTTCCAGTAACTAGAGGAAATTTCTGATCTGAATACTTTGTATTAACCATGTATTCTATTTTAGAAAATGCTTGCTCTGTTTTTGGTGAAATTTTCCAGTTTTCCCTGGCATTGTCCATTACTGCTTTTCATTCTCATTTATTTCTATGTGTCTGCTTTTAGTTACAATTGTTCATGGTGTAAAATGCCAATACCATTCAGAAAACATTAAGTAGAGCATTTAAGGTTTTCCGAGAGAATGTAATTCAAAATTACTTAACTTCATCAATAGCACAATTCTCCAGAAAAATGATTAGAATCAACAGGCTTAACAGTTTTCTTGTTTTTTTATTAACTGGCTGGAGTTTATCTTTGATTTTTTTTTATATTTTAATAAAATAATACCTTATTTTTGACATCATAAAGTCTTTTTTGACCTTCTCTGAAGCAATTATATTGGTGGAGATAATATTGAATGAATTTGTCTCAAGATTTACTTGCTAGTAAACAGACTTGGACCTACTCTCCTGGGTTGCAATTTACAGTACTCCAAAGCACCTCCTCTCAAATTAGGGCAGCTTTGAGCTCTGGAAAACACAACTTCCTTGTTTTCTGCACCATTATGTTGCAATTTTCGATAACATAATTGGATTACCACCCCACTGGTATCTTACAAGATGCTCATTTCCTGCTTGTTGAGGTGCTTAAATGTGATTGTCATGGTTGAGGACTAATGTTGAGACTTCAATTATCCCAGAGATACAGGGCATAATTTCCAAAGTTACACATTACTTGGAAAGGTAGTAAATAGTAAAGAAATCAATAGCAACATGAACAGACTGAGCAAGTATGAGAGATGAAATTCAACACAACTGATAAATTTTGGTCACAGCAGTGAGGAGCATTAGAAAAATAAGAGGAAAGACATTTAGGAGTGCTTGGAGAAAACAAAAACTTTGAAGATGGCAAGACAATTTATTATGGCGATTAACTGGACATGAGGTGTTGGGCTTCATAGTACAGGTAGTGCACAAAAATCAAGAATTTATGCGCAAGAACTAGTTCAGCCTCAGCAAGAGTATCATGTGCAATTGTGAATTATTTTAGGGAGGGCATTAAGGCTTTGAGGAGGGTATAAAAGAGAGATTTACTATTGAAACATAAAATTAATCAAATGACTACAGCACAGGAGAAGACTATTAGACCAGTTGTATCTGGGTGTGCTAATTCTTTGACCAAGCAATTCACTAAGAGACAGCTCATTGCCTGTTCTTCATCGATTTACAACAGATCATCCTTTCAAATAATGAACCAAAACCTCTTTTAAAGCTTCAGTTGATCTTGCCTCCACAAGAAAGATAGGTCACGATCATCCCACTCTCTGAGAGATATGACTGGTGGTGAGTTTAATATGAAGGTGACCAAAACTCAGGGGAGGGGTGAGGTTGAAAAGGCCTTCACAATAGCCTAGCCTGTGTAGAAATTGATGCAGTCCTGTTAGTGTCACTCTGCATTATAAGCCAGCCATACAGCTAATTGAGCTAACCAATGCCACTCCCAGACCCTAGCCACTCACTGAATGATTTTTTTTAAAACCTAAATTGTCTTTGCTTTATTTGCTCGTTAATGTAAAATTGGGTCTCTGATTTGCAATCCTTCCACCAAAAGGAATAATTTCTCTTTATAAACTCTCACTAATTCACTGACTTAGGATAGATCCATCAAATTTCAAGACAGCCTTCTCTTTACCAAGAAGAACAGTTCCAGCATCTAGTGTTTCTACATATCTGAAATTCCTCATCCCTGAAAACAAGGTAACAACATTGCCATGGTTGGAGAGATGTTTAGGCAAGGTGAGATAAGGATGTATAAGTTTCCTTCCCTAAAGGGCATTGGTGAGCCAGATTTTGCCTTACAACAACTGTTAAATCAAGAAAGCAGAGCAGAAACACTTCTTCAAGGAATTTAAATGGAGCCAATACCCAAAGAGCCCTATCCTGTGGTACTTACACAACAAATCTAAAGAAGGAAACACTACATGACCAGATATGATAGTGACCATACCATACATCAAGGACATATCAGAAATGCCTAACCAATTACTCAGATCTCAAGGAATCATAGTAACCCACAAATCAGTAAACACCTTTCACCAACTCCTCACAAAAGTTAAAGACCCAACGCCCACATCCAGCAGGACAAATGTAATCCACAAGATACCCTGCAAGGATTGTGGAAAAAACACAACATAGGACAAACAGGAAGAAAACTGACTATACGAGTGAACAAACATCAGCTCGGACATGACCAGTAATCTTTCATTTCCACCCACACAGACAACAAAGGATGCAAATTCAATGGGACAATGTAATCATCCTAGCACAGGCAAAACAGAGAAACGCGAGACAATTCCTTGAAGCCTGGCACTCCAACCGGAACTCAATCAATAAACACATTGACCGGGACCACGTACAAACCACTCAGATACAAAACCAGAAGTACCAGAAAACAGAGACACATAAATGCCAGGGGAAACAGACCACTGACGTTTCACCGGAGGTGCACTGACAATGTCACCGAGGGAGGTGACAAAACCTCTGCAGAAAAACACATCAACTCAGCAAAAGAATATACTACCTCAACTGTCATTTATATACTAGCTTTCCATTTCAGGTTTTTAAAACAAATCCAAACTATAAGCACTTGCCATCATCGGATTTAAGCCCATGTCTCCAGGATATTAATTTGGGATTCTGGATTACGAATTGAGTGATATTACCACGACACCATCACCGTTTCTCAATAGCCCAAAGGAAGAACGCACAACAGCGATATAAAACAAAAGGTACAAATTGAAAGGAGATGCCATAACAGAGGGATCTGAGTTTATAAAAATGTGAACCATTGTTGGTCGGCGGACAGGGTCACGGTTAGTAAAGCATTTGGCATCTTGAACTTAACCAACTGGGGCACAGAACATAAAAGAAATAAAGTTAAGGTAAACATATATGAAATACTGATTCGGCCTCAACTGGAGTATTGTGATAATTTCTGGGCAGTACTTTTGGAAGCATATGAAGGCATTTAAAAAAGATTGACTGATTGTTGTGTAAGTACCACAGGATAGGGCTCTTGGGGTATTGGCTCCATTTAAATTCCTTGAAGAAGTGTTTCTGCTCTGCTTTCTTGATTTAACAGTTGTTGTAAGGCAAAATCTGGCTCACCAATGCCCTTTAGGGAAGGAAACTTATACATCCTTATCTCACCTTGCCTAAACATCTCTCCAACCATGGCAATGGTGTTACCTTGTAGCTGCCCTCTGAAATGGTCTGACAAACTGTAACATACAACAGCAATAAATGGTGGCTGAGAGAAAAAAAAACACCAACAGCCCATTATCAAACAGAATATTGGTATACAGGTCTTTCGGATATAATGCACATTTTGTCAACTTGCATTCACTAGAACACAGTTGGCGAAGCTGTTTCTACAGCATGAACACTTAAAGCATGTGTTGACTATAGCGCAATTATAGCAACAACCTTTTACGTGCTGTTTCTAAAGTGTGATTTTTCTATAATGCAGGGTTATACAAGAATGTCGCCATCACATTATAGGAGAACCAACTGTACCTCACAATATCATCACTATCACAGCCTGTGGGTTTGTACTTCCCAGAATCCATTTTAAATTAAGTCAAAGAATGGCATGTCACTGAAAGCATACTGTCCTTCCATGCAACATACTTGTTTCAGGTAAGCCCATATGTCTATGATCATCAGTTGAATTCTTCAATGTCATAATATCCTCACCTAGTATATGCCATGAGAGGTAACATAAGCATTGCTATATCAGATAAAATACCATGATCAATGCACAACCCAGATTGTTTTCCAGCCAACTTAATCACTTCTCTACATTAAATTTTAATTGACACTTCATTCACCAGTTCTATCAGCCTGTCTAGATCTTTTTGAGGTTCCACACCATCCTCCTCTTGGCTTACAAAACTTCCAGGTTGGTAAATTTTGTAACTGTGCTACATCCACTAAGATCAAGGTCATTAATATATATCCAGGAACCAGGGATATATATATAATCAGACCCTGCAGAACGTCACCATTATCTTTTTTCAGGTTTAAAATAAGATCAAACAATCACTCACCACTACATTTTGTTTCCTGTTACTTAACTGTTCTATCCACATTGCTGCCATCCTTTTTGTTTTTAGACCTCTAACTTTGCTCAAGTCTGGTGTGGAGTATTTTATTAAGTGCCTTTTGCACTCTAATGGTTCCAGGAGTGAAGAATTACAGTTATGTTATCATATTGGAGAAGCTGCATTACTTCCCTAAAGAGCAGAGAAAGCTAAGAGGAGGTAGAATAGAGGGGTTCAAACATCATGAATAATTTAAATAGTGTGAATAAAATGAACTTTTATTGCTTTATTTGTCCACTTAATGGTTTCAATTGATTGTGGGCAAGAAGGCTGTCCACTGGTACTCTTGCTCTGGATTTAATCTGCACAGAGGTGGGAAGATGGCAATTTACATTCTGTATTTTCCTGTCACCAAAACTGCACTGTGGGAGGATGCAAACTTCTGCCTTTTTGTTCAGAATGAAAGGCTTAATGCTCGTTAATCATGCTTTCAGCTGTCAAAGTGCATTGCTTTTAAACTCATTTAAGGTTTCTGTTTGAACCTGTTCAGGAAATGATCAGAAAAATCTGAATAATACTCAGGAGAAGTAGAAAGGATATGCAAATCATTTTGTGACCCAGCTAGCTTTCCTTTTGACTATTTGTCAGCTCAGACCCAGTGCCATCACCATCTTCTGTTAATGAAAGAAGATTAAAGTCAGTCACATACTGACTTCACTAAGCTCATTATACTTCCAATTGAGAACAAAACATCACCTAGAGATGTCGTAAGCAATTATACAGCAGAGATGGTTAAAACTGCTGATTCTTGATTAATCCAGTTTTCAAGCTCAACCTGTGACTAACAGAGTGATGATTACATGATAGCAAGCAGACTTACTGAACTTGAAAGCACATGGTTTAGAACTCAAAGCATTACCAGAAAACATGCTTTATTCTTTGGAAAACAGAAATTTAAACTGCTAACCAAAACAGCAACTATCAGCCAAGCTTAACATTAAGTGGAGTTAATGAAACTGAACACCATTTCAAAATAGACCAAGCACAAAGTTTTTACCATTAAGTTAGTGAAGAGTTCATTAGTTCATTCATGGAGATAATATAGGCTAAGGAATAAACTAAATTACCAAAGAGACTGAAAATGCAACTAACTTAGTTCCCTTCAAGCACCGCTATTTTGCTGACTACATGTTAGAATAAATATAAAGCAATGCAGCTACAAAAACACCCAGAGCCATAGTTCAATGTCCAAAATGTAATGAGAACCCCAGGTGGTAATGATGTAGTCTAATTATCAGGAATATCAGCAGGTTGTCAAGGCTATAATAAGGAGAGGTGAAATTAGAATAGATAAAGCAGGATAATGATGTAATCAGCACTCTCATCAATTTTGTGATGGGCAAGAATTTTACTGAAACCAATAAGGATCCTCAAAAATAGCAATCTTTAATAAGATTGTATTCTAATCTATCAGATATAGAATCATGGTGAAAACTCTTGTAATTCTAAACTTAAAATTAAACTGAATAACTAAAAAACAATTAAATAGCAACTCGGATGGGACAGTGTTTTACAGAGTTGAGGTGGTGTCATGATATTGCTCCTGGATCAATAACTGAGGAACTTGTTTACTGTTCTGGGGATAAAAGCAGAAAATGTCAGAGAAACTCAGAAGTTCTGTCAGCAAATCTGGAGAGAGAAACAAACAGAGTAGTTCAGGTCTGATGTGGCTCATCTTCAAAATATTCTGGGGAACCAGGTTCCAATATGGAGGGTTGGTAAGGTGAGGGTTTTTTTGAAAGAAATTCCATTTCTTTTGCAAGTTAGAACAATGGAGATGGAGGCTAGGACGATTGCATGCTCCTCTTGCAGGATGGAGGACGTGGGAGGTAAGGGTCACCAGTGGTGTCCCTGCTGACTTCACCTGCGAGAAGTGCACCCAGCTTTAGCTCCTCACAGACACTGTTGGGGAGCTGGAGCTGGAGCTGGATGAACTTCTGATCATTTGGGAGGTTGAGGGGATGATCGAGAGAAGTTATAGGGAGGCAGTCACACCTAAGTTATACGATGAAGGTAGCTGGGTGACAGTGAGTAACAGGAATAGGCAGACAGTGCAAGGAGCCCTTGTGGCTGTCCCGCTTAACAATAAGTATACTGTTTTGGGTACTGTTGCGGGGGAACAAACTACAAGGGCACAGCCTCAGTGGCCAGATCTCTGGCATGGAGCCTGGCTCTGTGGCACAGAAGGGAAGGAGGAAGAATAGGAAAGCACTAGTGCTAGGAGATTCAATCATGAGAGGAACATATAAGAGATTCTGTGGTCGCAAGTGTGGCTCCTGGATGGTGTGTTGCATCCCAGTGCCAAGGTCAGGGATATCTTGGATCGAGTTTACAAGATTCTTAAGGGGGAGGGAGAGAAGTTATGGTCCACATCGGTATCAATAACATAGCTAGGGAATGGAGGAGGACCTGAAAAGAGAATATAGGGATTAGATTAGATTACTAACAGTGTGGAAGCAGGCCCTTCGACCCAACAAGTCCACACCGACCCGCCGAACCACAACCCACCCATATCCCTACATTTACCCCTTCACCTAACACTACGGGCAATTTAGCATGGCCAATTCACCTGACCTGCACATCTTTGGACTGTGGGTGGAAACCGGAGCACCCGGAGGAAACCCACGCAGACACGGGGAGAATGTGCAAACTCCACACAGTCAGTCGCCTGAGGTGGGAATTGAACCCGGGTCTCTGGCACTGTGAGGCCAGGGAGTTAGATTGGAAACTAAAAGGCAGACAAGCACAGTAATAAACTCAGAATTGCTACCAGTACCACGGGCTAGTGAGGCTAGGAAGAGAGAGTGTGTGCAGATGAACATGTGGCTGGTCAGGGATAGTAGAGGGAACTTCTGCCTAGAGTCAGAGCAGATAAAGGAGGTCCTTAATGAGTACTTTGCTTCAGTATTCACTACTGAGAGAGATCTTGGTATTTGTGAGAACTGTGTGAAACAGACTGTTATGCTTGAATAGGTAGATGTTATGAAGGAGGATGCGCTGAAATTTTGGAAATAAAAGGATTGTTAAGTCCCCTGGGCCAGATGGGATATACCCTAGATTACTATAGGAGGTGAGGGAAGAGATTGCTGTGCCTTTGGCAATGATCTTTGTATCCTCAGTGTCCGCTGGTGTAGTGCCAGATGACTGGAAGGTGGCAAATGTTATTCCCTGGTTAATGTAAGGGAATAGGGATAATCCTGGGAATTACAGACCCAGTCAGTCTTGTGTCTGTGGTGGGCAAAGTATTGGAGAGGACCCTGAAAGATAGGATTAATGATTACTTGGAAAACTATAGTTTGATTAGAGATAGTCAGCATGGCTTTGTGAGGGGCAAATCATTCATTATTGAAATCTTTTGAGGATGTGACAAAATACATCGATGAAGGTAGAGCAATGGATATGATGTACATGGAGTTTAGTAAGGCATTTGATAAGGTTCTCCATGTTAGACTCATTCAGAAATTAAGGAGGCATGGAAGACGGGTAAATTTGGCTGTCTGGATAAAGAATTGGCTGGCTCATAGAAAACAGATGTTGGTAGATGGAAAGTATTCCGCTTGGAGCTTGGTGACCAGTGATTTTCAGCAGGGATCTGTCCTGGCACCTCTGTTCTTTGTGATTTTTATAAATGACTTGGATGAGAAAGTAGAAGGGTGGATTAGTAAGTCTGCCGATGACACAAAGGTTGGAGGAGTTGTGGATAGTGTGGGCTGTTGTACATTGCAATGGAACATTGACAGGATGCAGAACTGGGCTGATAAGTGGCAGATGGAATTCAACCTGGAAAAAAGTCAAGTGATTCATTTTGGAAGGTCGAATTTAAATGCAGATTATAGGTTTAAAGGCAGGATACTTGGCAGTGTGGAGGAACAGAGGGATCTTGGGTATCAAGCCCATAGATGCCCCAAAGTTGCCATGCAAATTGATAGGATTGTTAAGAAGATGTATGGTATATTGGCTTTCATTAGCAGGGGAATTGAGTTTAAGAGTTGCGAGGTTATGCTGCAGCTCTACAGAGTCCTGGTTAGACCACCCCTAGTTGGAATATTGTGTTCAGTTCTGGTTGCCTCATTATAGGAAGGATGTTGAAGCTTTAGAGAGGGCGCAGAAGAGATTTATCAGGAGATGCTGCCTGGATTGGAGGGCATGCATTTTGAAGAAAGGTTGAGGGAGCTAGGGTTTCTCTCACTGAAGTGAAGAAGAATGAGAGTTGACTTGATAGAGGTGTACAAGACGATGAGAGGCATAGATGTCGTGAATAGTCGGAGACTTTTTCCCAGGGCAGAAATGGCTATCACAAGCGAGCATAATTTTAAGGTGATTGGTGGAAGGTTTAGGGGAGATGTCAGAGGTAGGTTCTTTACACGTGGATGCGTGGAATGCACTGCCAGCGGTGGGAGTATAGTCAAATACATTAGGGACTTTTCAGCAACTCTTGGATAGGCACATGGATGATAATAAAATGAAGGCTCCATAGGTTAGTTAGGATCTGTTGGAGTAGGAGAAAAGGTCAACACAACATTGAGGGTTGAAGAGCGAGTACTGTGCTGTACTACTGCTGATGGTGGAATTTGAATTCAAAAAATCTGGAATGAAGTCTGATGATGACCTTGAAACCATTGTTAGTTATCATAAAAACTATCTGGCTCACAAATGTCCTTTAGGGTGGTAAACCTGCTGTGCTTATTTGGCCTGGCTTACATGTGACTCCAGACCCATAACAATGTAGCTGACTCTTAACTGCCCTCTGAAATGGCCTACCAAGCCACTCAGTTGTTTCAACCATTTTAAGGTTGCAAAAATAGAAATGAAACCATACAGACAATCCAGCATCAACCAAGACACCAGAATTGATAATTGTACAATCAACTCTGTCAATCCTGCAAAACCTACCTTACCAACATCTGGGGCCAAGTGTCAAGATTTTCAGAGCTATCTCAGATATTAGTCAAAATACCAGCCTGACGTAGTCAGACTCCTGAGTCATAATTTACATACTATTGCTGAGTATGTCATGTCTCATCAGAAAGGTCAGATGAGCAGAGATGGCGGGACAGTGGGATAGAGTTGGAGGGGGTTGTCTTGGCAGTCTTAGAAATTGACTGCAGACCATGGCACAATGTCAAGCATGGGTAAGGAGACTTACTGATTACCACAGAAGCACATCCCATCCCATTCCAACTCCTCGGCTGATGAATCTGTACTCCATGCTGAAAACAAATTCAAGGCAAGGGCACAGAATCCTCCCAAACTAATGGTATGGTGAGTCTACTTACATCAATGGACTGCAGTGGTTCAAGAAGGAAGCTCAGCATCACCTCCACAAGGACATCTCGGCATGGACAATGGATTGTTCCAGCCAATGGTGCCAACATCTTTGAATGAATGTATAGATTAAAAAAAAGATGACAACTATTCTTTTCTTTATTCCTGAGGGCAGTGCCTTGCCCAATCAGAGTCAACCTGCCTCATTTAAAATTTGAATAAAGCTATCATTCAACAACTGAGAGTTAATTAGCTCAGTTGGCTAGTTTGTGATATAGAGAGATGCCAACAACATGCGTTCAATTTCTGTAATGGTTGAGGTTACCATAAAGGGCTGTCTTTATCAATCTCCCCCCTTGCCTGAGGCATGGTAGCCCTCAGGTTAAGTCATCACTACTTGTCTCTCTCGAAAGGGTGACTTTATCTTTATCTCATGTTCATATTTTAACTGACCAATAATACAGCAGTCTTCAGTGTAAGGAAGCTTCAGAAAGAATGAAAGTATTAATTGCATGCAGTTGGAAGCAAATTAATATGGTGTTAGGAAAGGATTATGAAAATAAGCCTGCAGTGAATTGTTCTATTTATTATTTATATCAATGAGACTATTGGTTTGTGTTCTGTTATTCTCAAATAAACTAATTTTTTAACTGCTAGTAAATTGATTCTGTGTTATTTTCCCAGAAGAAAAAAGTTAGGATTTATTAGAATTATTCTATTCTACTGCAGTGATAGTGTTTAATTTTCAACATTTGAATATATGCTCCTGAAAATTGATCTGAATGTTAAACTTAATTTGAGCAGCATTTTACCATTGGAGAAGCCTCCTTTTAAATCAGGAGTTGCTCATTTCAACACACTTGTGAAAAAAATGCATACTTTTTGTTCAAAGTGGAACCTACATTGTGTTCATTAATGATGTTACACTCCATATGTGTCAAAAATGCTTGACTCACTGAAAATGCCTTAGCTTAACTTCACAATGACTCTGAAATCTGATAGCATTATGGAAAAATGTTTACAAGGAGGTCTAAGCAGAGAACTGTTTTGTTAGTCCACAATGAAATCAGCACAATAGCAAGAAAAATTCTTGGGTTTGAATATATAGAATCCAAATGGCTGGAAGTAAGAAATAACAAGGCACAGAAGAGCTGGGACAAGTAATCAATAGCTCCCTAACAGTAAGTATAATGTTAGACAGAGAACACATCTGGAGATAATGAAGGCATGTACAAATGGCAGTATATTAATCAAGAATAGCTTTATTCTTCATGAAGGTTGGGAAAATTAAACAGATTAGGTAACAATGAGGAGGCATGTATAGAATATTTTCAGGGCAATACAACAAAACAAAAAATTGCAGATGCTGGAGATCTGAAACACAAACAGGAAGTGCTGGAGAAACTCGACAGCATCTGTAGGGTGAAAAACAGTTAACATTTCAAGTCCAGTGAAGCTTCATCAGTTTAGCAGAAAATATAATTTGAGGAACGGTTCCAATTATCTAAGAAAGTAATTCATGATTCACAGCAAAGATATATCCCAGCAAGGAAGAAGAAATCTACGAAACGGATAAATTAATCAGGCAAGTTAAGGATAGTATCACATTGAAAGAAAAAAAATGCAGTGTGGCAAGGTGAGTGTTAAACCAGAGAACTGGGAATCTATTAAAAGGCAACAAAATATAACCAAAACAAAACAGACAGAGAAAAGAAACTGTGAGGGCAAGCTACCAAGTAATATAAAAACAGACACTAAGAGCTTTTATATATATATGAATAGGAAGAGAAAAGCCAAAGTAAACATTAGCCCTCAGAATCAAAGCTGAGGAACTAATAATGGAGAAACAGGAAATGGTAGAGAAATTGAATAATTCTTTGCATCGCTCTTCAATGTAAAAAACACTAATTACTTTTGAAAATCTATTCCATATTCAAGGGGATCAAGATGGGGATAACAAACACCATAACTGGAGAAAACGTATTCAGGGAATTAATGGGGCTAAAGGCTAATGTGTCCCCTGGTCATGATCGGTCGCATCCTAGAATTTAAAGAAGTAGCTACATAAATAGTAGATGCTGTGCAAAAAATCTTAGTTTCTGGAAAAATCTCAGAGGATTGAAAAACTGCCAATTTTATTCAAAACCACAGAGATAAAAATTAACCACAGGCCTGTTAGCTTAACGTTTGTCATTGGAAAAATGTTAGAATCTGTTAAAAAGATTATAATTGCAGAACATTTAGAAATACATAACAATCAAATGGAATCAACATGGCGTCATGAATGGGAAATCATGGCTGACAACTTTAAGGTTCTTTTGAGGAGTTAACAAACATGATAGATAAGGGAATGCGTAAGTGTAGTATATTTGGACCACCAAAATTGTTAAATAAGGTAGTGCATGTAAGGCTCTTTAATAATAAGAGTCCATGATGTTGGGTATATTTGAGATTATAATAGCACAGATATTGGATTAACCAACTAATAGAAGACAGAGTTTTGATGAAGGAGCCATTTTCTGGATGACAATCTGTAACAAATAGTGTTACAGGGATCTGAACTGGGGCCACAACTGCTTATAATATATCAGAGAACAACTAGGTTTAGGGAAGTAAATATACTCTCACCAAGTCTGTGGATGACACAAACTGCTTATTGAATCCTGTTTGATTCATAGGATCTTGAGAGGTAAATGTAGAATGGTTGTTTCCCATTGCAGCAGAGTCTAGGACCAGAGAGCATAATCTCTGAGTTGGGGTCACCATTATTTTGAGATAAGGAGGAGTTTCTTCTCTCAGAGACTAGTGCATCTGTGAATCTTGAACTCAGAGTCAGAGTTAGTAGAGGCTGGGTTGTTAAGTATATTCAAAACTGAGATGGGCAGTTTTTTTGTCTGGAAAAGAACAAGAGTTTTGGGGAAAAATGCAAGAGAGTGATGTTGAGGTCAGCTTTGAATAGTAGTATAGACTTGAATAGAAGAATGGACTACTTTTGCTCCTGTGTCTTATGATCTTAATTCAGTTGTTGCAATTAGTTTACTACTTGAACCAGCTCCCCAGAAAGGGCTAATCCATTAACTTCAAATATGAAGGTCTCATGAAACCTTTCTAGTAAGTAAGAAAACAAGAGATCCAATAACATCAGCAGAGAGAAACCAGTATTTTGGTTATGAGTACTTCCTCAAAAGTGGATAGTATTACAGATGGAACAACATTGCAAAATCCATATTAAGGGAAGATGACACTCCACCATAACATTGTTCCATACAATTTCAGAAAGTGTAACACTTTCCCATTCACCTCTTCCCTCCGCACTGTGTCCAAGGCCCCAAACACTCCTTCCAGGTGAAGGAGAGCTTTACTTGTACTTCTTTCAATTTAGTCCAATAGGTTCACTGCTTACAATCCAGTCTCATTTACAATGGTGAAACCAAACGCAAACCAGGTAATGGCTTTGCCAAACATCTCTTTTCTTTATGTAGAGATGACCCCCAACCTCCCAGTTGCTCGGTTTTCAATAAACCACCATATTCTCAAGCTAAGATGTGTGTCCTGGGCTTGCTGCAATATTCCAGCAAAGTAGAATGCAATCTTGGGGAATAACAAGGGGAAGGGTTTCTCTGCTCTAATGGAAAATGTTTGTGCATCTATCAGTAAATATCATCATCATTGGACTTAACAGGATCTGATATTCTCCTATGTCCAGTTTATGTCTCTCCCTCACTCTCTGTTAATTGAATATGTTGGTCCTCAGCATCAAGATTATTTATTCTAGAATCTAATTGGAAATCAAATGTCTAACACATCTTTCTTAGGGCATGTGTTCCTCAAGACAATGAACTTTCCATCAATTTCATGAATAGACACCAGTCAGCAGCCTCTCTAACTCCTTCATTTTGTTTCCTGAGCAGGTATCTCCAAAATGCTCACAAATTTGTGAGACGTACTAAGGCCCGTGAACATTAATTTTAATTCAATTTATTGTTTTTGCTTTGATGAAAGTATTATTAATCAGAGACAGTAATAGTATTGTTGCGAAATTACCATATTGTGAGTAACAATTAATGATCTCATATTGTTACATTTTCGAGCATTGCAGCATGCCTGTTTTTAAAGTAATAATGTTAAGTTAAAGCTGACTGTCAAGGAGTTATCTTCACAGGACAGCAAGCCTGGGAAATAAAGATTAACATTCTGTTGAGAAGTGAATCAATGTGGTTAAAAGACGGAAAGTTAATTTGAACATCTTATGGATTGCACATGTACTTGGCATTTCCTTTTTATGTCATGACTAGAGACCAGAAACATACCATGCAGAGAATCAAATCTGTGAGACTAAAAGGTACCATTATGTGTGTCTTAAATCATGAGATAGCTATTATATTCTGTGCGAAGAATAAGGGGGAATTATTGTGATTATTTGTTGATACTGTAGTTAACCATTCTACTCTGTCATTATTAGCAATACAGTAACTGGCATGCCTGACTATGATGTCAGCTTAGCTACAGCATCAATTAATAACTTTAATTGCAATATTCTGTTCTGCTGCTTGAAACATTTTGTTTTTTCCCGGATACAGTAAAGATGAAAGTCTCCCCTCATCCCCTCACTGCTAGATACAAAAGACCAATACAAAGCTAGATTGCAGAGTCTCAATCCCACTGCCAGTAGTCATAGATTAACAGCAAAATTTTGATGATAATTGGCAATCCCACCAAGAGACACTACAGAGTGGGAAGGGGCAAGTGAAATTTATTTTCACACTACGCCACAGAATTGAGTAGAGTAGCCACTATCTGTACTACTTGGGCAAAAAGGTAATTATATGCAAAACATGTTTCATGGACCACTTCAACCCACACATCCTTTTCAACTGGACTAAAAAAATCATTTCGCTTCCCTTTCTCAATTATTCTCAATTATTTAAAGATTTGCCAGACTTGAAAAAGCAACATTCTCCTTTAACTGATTTTAATGGTGTTGTATGTAGAAATCACTGTATATCATCTAGTTGACTTCTCCCTGTTTTGTAACAGTGAATGAAGGTGGTAGGCATCATTCACACTGCTTTGTGGGTGAGTGGGAAGAGGGACTGCTATGTGTCTTTAGGAGCTGGTTATGCTTTTTTCTTGTCTTTTGCTTACCAAAGGGCAGCACGGTGGCTCAGCGGTTAGCACTGTTGCCTCACAGTGCCAAGGACCTGGGTTCGATTCCTGCCCCCGTTCCCTCTCTGTGTGGAGTCTGCACGTTCTCCCTATGTCTGCCCGAGTTTCCTCTGGGTGCTCTGGTTTCCTCTCATAATCCAAGGATATGCAGGCTAGGTGAATTGGCCATGCTAAATTGCCCATAGTGTTTGGTGCATTAGTCAGGGGTAAATTAGGGTTGGGGAATGGACCTGGGTGGGTAATTCTTTGGAGGGTTGGTATGGACCTTTTGGCCCAAAGGGCCTGTTTCCAACTGTAGGGAATCTAATCTAATCAAACTATCTTTGGAGCCACCCACAATCTGAAACCTTTCCTGGTGAGGTTTGACCCTACAGATTAGTGAGGAGTGAAATTGAAACTAGATGTATATCAAATTGAATTAAACACAGGGCACAACACATTCAAATTTATTGCCAAACTATCACTTTTTTGCCACAATTTTTTTACAAATTGTGATGTTAGTGAATTGTTATGATAAATGGTCAATTTTGCTGCAAATGACTTGAATTTGTATTTCAAATCGTGCACAGGCAGTGGCTACTCTGCTCAATTCAATAGAAGCTCTAAACAATGAAGTAGCGTGAAACAAATTTCATCAGACAATCCCAGCTGCAAGTCATATGACAATCTGAAGACAGTACAACCAAAACTCTTCAGAAAAAGAACAATAGTGTTTCCAATAGAGGTAGAGAGTACACTTTTTACAAGGAGGTCACATCAGTTCCAATGTAACATTAGTAACTTTGGCCTTCTTTTAGATCACTTGACTACGTTGGAAGCAGACAGGCCAGTTTCACAAGGAAATCTATCATGCAAGAAATTGAAAGTGAAGTTCAAAACCTCTAACTTTAAATGTGAGCTGAGACTGTATGTTGTACAGGGTAAGACACATATCAGATTCATTGCAAGTAATATCTTTAAAATGGAAGTTTCTAGATGGATCAATAGATCAGAAGTCTACTATAACTTGTAAAACTACTTTGGAACAGTGAGCATCTGCTGAGGAATTTCTCAAGTTGTTCAGTAGAGATAGGTAGTTATCCTTGGATGATTACTCAGATAGAACTGGTGTGCAAAGGTACAGGGCAAAAGCAAGATCTTGGCATTAGGTAATTGTGCTCCTTTGAAGAGCTGGTACAGGCACAATGAGCTGAAAAAGTCTCCTTCCGCAGCATAACAGTTTTGTCATTCTGGCATATCAAGGCAAGGATCATTGTGATAGATCATTCTAATCCAATCAGAGCAAAGCCATAAATGTCCTTTGTGCAATGAAATGGCAAGTAGACCAAGGATTAGTTACTGTTTCTAAAACACAGTGTCTTCATGAGAGTGAGAGACAGTGTATATTAGATATGGTCATGGTTCCAAAAAAGATGAGACAGTGACTGTAGCAATTCCAAGAATACCATTTATTCTGAGGAATATTGAATTCAAAACATTAACACTGTTTTTTCTCTCTCAGCAACTGTTGCCAGAACTGTTGAATTTCTCTAGCATTTTAGAATAGAATAGAAATTTGTTGTCATGTGCACTTCTATCTGAAAAATATAGTGTAATATTTTATCAGACACCCCATTACAGCACCTACATCAATAACAGAGTCATAGATAATAACAAAGATGAAGTAAAATTAAGACAAAATTCATCACAGTTCAGTTAACAGCCCTTGGGTCTGGGGAAAGCTGATTTAAGGAATGATGCAACACACTGAAGACAAGGCTGGGATAAGTCTACCAGGTCAGGCTACTGGAATAGGGCTCCAGAAACCTCTGCCGAAGAAGACCGCCATGCAGGGAGACCGCAACACAGGGAGACCGCAACACAGGGAGAGTGACACACTGGGAGAGTGACACACTGGGAGACGGCCACAGAGGGAGAGTGACGCACTGGGAGAGTGACGCACTGGGAGAGTGACACACAGTAGAGTCTGGCACACTGGGAGAGTGGCACACTGGGAGAGTGGCACTCTGGGAGAGTTACACACAGGGAGACCGCCACACAGGGAGAGTGACACACAGGGAGAATTACACACAGGTACAGTGAGATATAAGGAGACTGACACACAGGGAGAGTGACACACTGGGAGAGTGACAATCAGGGAGAGTGACACACAGCAGGGACAGCCACACTGGGAGAGTGACACACGGGGATAGTGACACATGGGGAGAGTGACACACAGTGGGGACTGCCACACAGGGACAGTGACAGTCAGGGAGAGTGACAGTCAGGGAGAGTGACACACAGGGAGAGTGACACACAGTGGGGACTGCCACACAGGGACAGTGACAGACAGTGGAGAGTGACAGACAGTGGAGAGTGACACACAGGGAAAGTGACACACAGGGAGAGTGATACACAGTGGGGACTGCCACACAGGGAGAGTGACAGTCAGGGAGAGTGACACACAGAGAAAGTGAAATACAGTGGAAACTGCCACACAGGGAGAGTGACATACAGGGAGAGTGACACAGAGGGAGAATGACACACAGTGGGGACTGTCACAAAAGGAGAGTGACACACAGGGAGAGTGATACACAGTGGGGACTGACACACAGGGAGAGTGACACTGGGAGAGTGACACACAGGGAGAGTGACATGCAGGGAGGACTGGCACACTGGGAGAGTGGCACACAATAGGGACTGGCACACAGGAAGAGTAACATACAGGGCGACCGCGACACAGGGAGAGTGATGCACTGGGAGAGTGACACACAGGGAGAGTGACAGTCAGGGAGAGTGACACACAGTGGGGATTGCCACACAGGGAGAGTGACTCACAGGGAGAGTGACAGTCAGGGAGAGTGACTCACAGGGAGAGTGCCACACAGTGGGGACTGCCACACAGGTAGAGTGACACATAGGGAGAGTGACACACTGGGAAAGTGACACACAGGGAGAGTGAAGCACAGGGAGAGTGAAGCACAGGGAGAGTGACACATTGGGAGAGTGACGCACAGGGAGAGTGACGCACAGGGAGAGTGACGCACAGGGAGAGTGACACACTGGGAAAGTGACACACTGGGAAAGTGACACACAGGGAGAGTGACGCACAGGGAGAGTGACACACAGGGGAGAGTGACACATTGGGAGAGTGACGCACAGGGAGAATGACACACAGTGGGGACTGCCATACAGGGAGAGTGACACACAGGGAGAGTGACACACAGGGAGAGTGACACACAGGGAGAGTGACACACTGGGAGAGTGACACGCAGGGAGAGTGACACACTGGGAAAGTGACACACAGGGGAGAGTGACACATTGGGAGAGTGACGCACAGGGAGAATGACACACAGTGGGGACTGCCATACAGGGAGAGTGACACACAAGGAGAGTGACACACAGGGAGAGTGACACACTGGGAGAGTGACACACTGGGAAAGTGATGCAAAGGGAGAATGACACACAGTGGGGACTGCCACACAGGGAGAGTGACACACTGGGAGAGTGACACACAGGGAGAGTGACACACAGGGAGAGTGACGCACAGGGAGAGTGACACATTGGGAGAGTGACACACTGGGAAAGTGACGCACAGGGAGAGTGACACATTGGGAGAGTGACACACAGGGAGAATGACATACTGGGAGAGTGACACACAGGGAGAGTGACACATTGGGAGAGTAATGCAAAGGGAGAATCACAGACAGTAGGGACTGCCACACAGGGAGAATGACACACAGGGAGAATGACACATCGGGAGATGACACACTGGGAGAGTGACACACAGGGAGAATGACACATCGGGAGATGACACACTGGGAGAGTGACACACAGGGAGAGTGACACACAGGTAGAGTGACACACAGGTAGAGTGACACACAGGGAGAATGACACATCGGGAGAGTGACACATCGGGAGATGACACACTGGGAGAGTGACACACAGGGAGAGTGGCACACATTGGGGACTGCCACGCAGGGAGAGTGACACACAGGAAGAGTGACACACAGGAAGAGT
Organism: Chiloscyllium plagiosum; assembly: GCF_004010195.1. Classification (NCBI taxonomy): domain Eukaryota; kingdom Metazoa; phylum Chordata; class Chondrichthyes; order Orectolobiformes; family Hemiscylliidae; genus Chiloscyllium; species Chiloscyllium plagiosum. Next base: position 101,214,132 of record NC_057710.1, read on the forward strand.
GACACGCAGGAAGAGTGACACGCAGGAAGAGTGACATACAGGGAGAGTGACACACTGGGAGTGTGACACACTGGGAGTGTGACACACAGGAAGAGTGACACACTGGGAGTGTGACACACAGGAAGAGTGACACACAGGGAGAATGACACATAGTGGGGACTGCCACATAGGTAATACTGATACAAAGGGAGACCAACACACTGAGTCAAGACTACCTTTCTCCTCCACCTGGACCCAAGTCGAGCTGCAGACCTGGAGACTCGGCCTAGCCTGCAGGTCTGGGCCAGGGTCATCAGCTTGTGACATTGATCTCGATTGCCGGGAGACCCTGGGCTAGAGTGGAGTTGTATTGGTGTTGCTGCTGCTGGTGCCCCTGCCAGAGGCTTAAAGGAAAACAAAATGAAAATGAAAGAAAGAAACATATCAGAAGTAAAATGAAGAGAAAGAAGAGAAAGAAAACCAATGGGAGCAGATGAATCTCGGGCTCAGCTCTTCCTCACCCGCTGCCATCGAGAAAGCATTCTGTTTTTGTTTCAGAATCCTAGCATCTGCAGTATTTTACTTTTATTACAAGAAATGTCATTAAGCTGATATTCAGTTCACTGATCGCTCTGACCATACATCATGAAGATGAGTAGATCTAGCATTTTGTCATCAAATGTTTTGTACATATGAAGACATTTTTATCTGCTTAAGGTTTTCTTTCTTGGGGGCCCTGCTCTTTTTTAAATATGACACGGTGGCCTAGTGGTTAGCACTGCTGCCTCACAGCATCAGGGACCCGGGTTCAGTTCTAGCCTTGGGCAACTATCTGTTGTGGAGTTTGCACATTCTCCCCACGTCTGCGTGGGTTTCCTCTGGGTGGTCCGGTTTCCTCCCACAGTCCAAAGATGTGCAGGTTAGGTGAATTGGCCATGCTAAATTGCCCATGGTGTTCAGGGATGAGGAGGTCAGGGGAAATGTAAAATAATGGGGTGAGGGAATGGCTCTGGGTAGAATACTCTTCTGTGGGTCAGTGTGGACTTGTTGGGCCAAATGGCATGTTTTCACACTGTAGGGAATCTATGACAGGTCTTAATTTCATGAGAACTTGCATTGCTATGGAATCATGCTTGTTTCACTCATTGGTTTCAACAAACACATTTGATTAATGATTCTAAATGGTCTACATTTCTTAGTTGCTTTCCCTTTCTTTCAAAGCCATCATCATTAACCCTCTAGAGTATGAGAATGGGAGTTAATAGTAGATAATAAGGAAATAGTGAATGAAATGAACAAATATTTTGCTTCTAGCTTCACTATAGCGGATATTAAAAATACTCTAATAATAGCTGTGAATCTGGAAGTGGAAGGGACCGAGCAATGTAATCAGATTACAATCACTAGGGAAGTTGTACTAAGCAAATGTTTGGAGCTGAAAAGTCTTCACGTCCAGATGGACTTCATCCTTAGGTCTTAAAACATGTAGTTGATGACCAAATGCATTTGTGTTAATTTTACAATATTCCCATTATTCAGGAAATGCCCCATCAGTTTGAAAAGTAGCAAATATATTCTGTCTATTTAAGAAGAAAGGCAGATAAATCAAATTGGATGTTTGTTATATGGGTGATATTAAAATCAATCTTAAAGAGATTGTAGATGCACAGTTAGAGAAACTCAAGATTAACAAGAAGAGACAACTTGACTTTGTCCACTTCCGTTCATTTCTTGCTGACTCCCAAGTTCTCACTTATCGTTCTTACAAATTCATGAAATCAGCTTCCACACTTCTGCTGTTAACACACAAGTTTTTTTCTTCATTACCAGTCCCACCACCACCCTCCATTTCTGCTCTGCTGTTGCCAGGCTACCTGCACGGCATCTGGGGTTAAACAAACCACAATTTCCTCCAGAAAACCAGGAGAAAATCTGAAATTATTGCCTTTGGCCTCCACTGCATGTTCTTACTGCCATTGCAAGAAGGGAAAATTGGACTTATTTGTTTTCTGACAGGAGTTGATTATTATTGTGTTTTTCAGAAGGAGAAATTATTACCATATATCTCCAATGACAAATAGGTATGAATAAGTCAATTATACAGCAATTCCTCAAGATTCATGCTGTTTGAATTTTGATTTGGAAAAGATGAATTTTTGTTTTATTGACGAGAAACCAAAGCAATGTCAGTTGTGATGTTACACTCGGGAAAGAAAACATCATCTAAATGTAGCAGCTTCAAATAAGTAAATCTCTTTAGGTTTCATTTTGAGCAAATAACACATTTTATAAAAAACTCCATAGTTATGTAAGCTTTTGTAAAGCTCACATCATCAAGTTCAGATGATTTCTGTTCAGGTTTCAATAATAAGCTCTTTGAGGAGATGTCACAGTTGCTGTTACATATGTTTGACAAAGCTTGGACCAAAGAGCCCATTAAATGTGGCTTAAATTATAATGATACTGTTTTCAACTAACCTATGCACGTTTCCATCTATAGTTCACATCAACTGACAATAAAATATGTTGATTATTCAAAATAAGGTGCATCTAAAACACTACTGTAATTTCATAATTGTTAGTATTGATGTAACAAATATCGAGTTAAAATGTGTCTGTTTCACCTTTTGAAAACCTAGTCACACTAAAATAGAAACATGTTGCAGAAAAGTATGAAGTTCGAAAGAGAAATACTCTGAACTGTGTCAGCAGAATAAAGACCCTCAAGAGAGTACTTGCTGCAGACTTATCTTTCTCATTAATATGCAGTGCAAGAACCTAATGCAGCTAACAGGCATGGATAGAGACCATGAATATGGTTTTAGATTGTTCAGTGATTTATTTGCTTCTCACTTGCCTGTGCATTGTGTGGGTGCATATGGAGGTTGTTAAAATGCAGCATTGTGCAGCCATGCCCTTTCTCTTTCATATGTATTGGTAAACCAAAACTGTTCTGACACTGTAGCCCAGTTTTATATTCTGATGCGAATCAGCAACTTGTTTTAGCGATGAAGTATCTGGTGTTCTATTTTGTAAATTTTTGTTTGACAAGTATCTTTGAAAAACCCAAAGTAAGCTCACAGTGCAGAACACTGCAAAAATTGAGAAGATTTAAAGAATCAACAACCAGGATTCTTGGCCCAGAACAATGACTTGCGTTTCCAATAATCTGGATTTCCACAGACCTGACAGTCATTATTCCAGAGTTGATGAGAGTTACACATGGGAACACTGCAGAATTCCCATCGCAGAAGACTCTGAAGGAATTGCCCAGGGAATTAAAAATTCTGTTGGAAACCTCTGGAAGTATCCATTTAAGTCAGAGAGTTTGTGGGGTTCCAATTAGTCAGGAAATGTTAACATTAAATTCATATTCTAACTCCTCTAGCCTACTTACACCTTCCAGACTCTGAGCTGACACCTCTGGGAACTGATACATGCGTCCCATTCCAGGCCCTCTCCTCGCTTCCCTCACTTCTCCCTGACCTGTGCTCTGAACGTAACGGCCCCTATGCCCTTTTCCACTGCTCTGAACCTGCTCCCCCTTTGCCTTGCTTTGGACTCACTCTTCCTTGCTCCACACTGGATCTGAGCCCTTCATCCTCCAGTCAACCTGAACCTACTGTGCCCGATCCAGACCCTATCTGTCTCCTCCCCAACTTGCTGTTTTTCTTTAGTATTATTGAATAGCCAACACAAAAATGCTTCATGCAATTCAGCCAGTCCATGCCAGCAATGCAGAAATGTTAACAGAAAGGTGGCAGATACGTAGGAATATAGAAACAGATGTAGGACAATTAGCTCATTGACCCTGCCCTGTTTTTCCACACCACTGCTGTTCATCACCTCAAGACTATCTTCTGCATTCTCCCCAAATCTATCAATTCCTGTCTTGAACTTGCTCCTTGATTGAGCTTCCATAGCCCTTTGGGGAAGAGAATTCCAAAGATTCACCATCCTTTGAGAGATGAAATTTCTCCTCATCTCAGCCTAAAATGCCTTATTCCTTATCCTGAGATGATGTCCTCTAATTCTAGAGTCACCAGCCAGGAGAAACATCCTATCTATATTCACCTAGTTAAAGAATTACTTAAGTTTTGATGAAATCACCTACCACTCTTCAAAACTTTAGAGGATATAGTTGCCTCAATCTATCCTCATTAATTAATCCCACCATCCCAGTGATTAATCAGATTAGCCTTATTTAAATCCCTCTATGGCAACTGTATCCTTGTTTAGATAAGGAAACCATAACTGTACACAATATTCCAGGTGAGGTCCCTTTAATACAATGCAGCAAGACATCTGTACTCAAATCCCCTTCAAATGGCAGAAGACTGTATGCCTTTCTAATTGCTTACTGCATTTGTATGTGTGTTTTTGGTGACTTAAGGACAAGGATGAGGATCTGAAATCTGAATACAGACTGAAATAACTAGTTGTAGTCAGGAACAACCTTTTAATACATGCTCTTACTAACATAGACAGTAATAAAATGGCTTCTTAATGTAAACAATATGACAAAATGGCTTCTAGGCTGCAAATTGACAATTCTGCTTATAGCTGCATAAAATGGCTTTAAACCCTGCTAAAAGCTGAACTTACCACAGTCTGTCTCAACAAAGATTAGCAGACAATGTTTCCTTTACAGCATAGTAATAACTAGACTAGATAAGGCATTACTAGTCATCCTAACTAATACTGAGAGATAGGAGTAGTTGAACGTTGGAAAACAAGGTTGGTTCCTAGGAAATATCTTTGTCTGAGTTGCTGCCAATAAAGTCATTTCATTAAAATTGATTGGTAATTGTTTGTGGTTATGCTTGTACTTCTCTCAAAAAAGTATAAAAGTATCTTTGTCTTAAGCCATGTGTGTAGTTTCTCTGAGGAACATGGAAGTGTTTAACCTCCATGCTATTGGACAACCTGTGCCCAGCTGAGATTGAATAAAGTGTGAAATCTTACAGAACCAGACCAAATTGCTAGTGTTTATTGACTGATTGCAGGATCGAGAGACTCCTCCCATGGGTAAAGATCTTCAAAAACACCCAGGTTAATTTGAGTAACCACACTTCCTACCCTCTGACGAGTTAAGAAATATACTAGCTTCCTGCTTTTTTTTGTACTAAAGCACATAACTTTGCACTTATTCACATTATATGCCATCTGTCATGCTTTAGACCATTCACTTAGCCTGTCCAATTCCATTCAAATCTTCTTTGCACTCTCTTCACAACTTACATCATTACCCAACAAATTTTAAAACATTACTATCAGTCCTCATATCCAAATCATTTACAAAAGATTGGGAACATTTGCGAACTGAGCACTAGCCCTTTCAGTTCCACCCTCCATCACCTGCTGACCATGATAAAAGCCTGCCATCCTGAAAATAATCCATTTACTCCCTCTTCTTGCTTTATATCGTTTAACCAATTCTTCTTCTGTATGAGTATATACTGCAAATTGCATATACTCTAATTTTATTTGCTAACCTCCTGCATGGGACCTTATAAAAACCTTCTGAATATCTAAATACATAACATCCCATTGTTTTTCGTTTGTCAATGTTACAAGTAACATCATCAGAAAACTCCAAAAACTTTGTTTAACATAATTTCCTTTTCGTGATTCCATGCTGACACTGCCTAATTAAACCATTCTATTGTAAACTGCTTGATTATCCTTTCCTTTATCATAGATTACAATGTTTTCCCCGCAATGGATGTCAAGTCAGCAGGTCTACAGTTCTCTACACTCCCTCCTTCTCTCTTCCTAAATATTGGGGTTATGCTGTAGTGAGCATTCAGAATCCTGAAAGATAACTATCAATGAATCCATTCTTTTTATTGCCACTTCCTTCATCACCCTGGAATGAAGCTCACCAAGTCCAAGAGAGTTATCAATGCTCAATCCAGCTTATTTTTCCATGTTCTACCCTCTTTGTTAATTAATATTACATGTATTATTAAATGTTAATATTAAATATTCATTTCAGCTCTTCAGTTACACATATTCCTTGACCACTTAATATTTTCTATATCTTCTTCCATGATGACTGATAAAAAGCAACAATTTACTTTCCTCATCATGTCCCTGTTCTCCTTTATAAGTCTCTCGTTCCCAACTGTAACGGGCTCTCATTTCTGCTTACTAATCCTCCTCACACATTTCAATAGAAGTGTTTACAGTTTGTCTTTACATTTCTCGTTAGAATACATTCATTTTCTCTTTTTCCAACCTTTATCAGTTTCTGGCCATCCTTTGCTGAGTCATAAATTGCTCCCAATCCATTAGGCTTAATATTATTTCTGGCATTCTAATAAGTCACTTCCTTTGATCTCATGCAATATTTAACTTCTTTCATTAAACATGTTTATTCACTTCAGGTACATGTGGCTCAGAGGAATGTATATCTGTTATAGATCTTGTACCTATTTCTTTAAGTACTAACCATGTCTATCTACTCTCAAATCCTTTAGTGTACTTTTCCAATTTATAATAGCTAACTTGTCCCTCAAACCATCTTAATTTCCTTTACTCTGATATAAGGCCCTAGTTTCAGAATGAACTATGTTGTATTCAAGCTTCATATAATATTCTATGGTGCTAAGGTCAATATTTCCCAAGGGCTCATTTACAGCAAGGTCTTTAATTAGCCTATTCTCATTGAACACAATCAAATATAAAATCTCTACTTGGATTCTCAATATACGGTTGTCGAAACTCATCTTGTATACACTTCAGGAGCTCATTCATCACAGCATTGGAATCATGCAGGAGACCCTTTGGCCCAACCAAAAATACCCCCACTAGCCTCACCTTTCCAGACCAGGCTCATAGCTGTGAATGTTATGACACTTCCAGTGTTTTTAAAACATTGTGAGATTTCCCGCCTAACCCCTGTATCATTGACAGCCATGACTGAAGTGCTGGAGGACAGGAAGGCGGCTAATGTTTTTACATTATTTGTAATACTGCCATCCTCTGGGTGAAAAAAACCTTTCTTCAAATCCCCTCAAACCTCCTGCCTTCCACTTTACAATTATGCCCTCTTGTTATTAACCCTTCAACTAAGGGGTACAGCTGCTTTCTATCCATTCTGTCCATGCCCCTCATAATCTTGTACACCTCTATCAGCACTCGCCTCAGCCTTCTCTGGTGTAAAGAAAACAAATCAGGCTTATCCAGCATCTCTGCGTACCTGAAATGCTCCATCCCAGGCAGCATCCTGGTGAATCTCCTCTGCACTAGTGCAATCACATCTTTCCTATAGTGTAGTGACCAGAACTGCACACAGTACAGCAGCTGTGGCCTAACCAAAGTTCTATAACCACCAAAATGACCTCCCTGCTTTCATAATCTATGCCATCATTGATAGGGCAAACATCCCATTTGAGCGAAAGTGAGGACTGCAGATGCTGGAGATTAAAGTCAAGAGTGTATTGCTGGAAAAGCACAGCAGTTCAGGCAACATCCGAGGAGCAGGAAAAATCGACGGTTCGGGCAAAAGCCCTTCATCAGGAATTGACGTTTCAGGCATTCCTGATGAAGGGCTTTTGCCCGAACCGTCGATTTTTCCTGCTCCTCAGATGCTGCCTGATCTGCTGTGCTTTTCCAACACCACACTCTTGATGACAAGCATCCCATTTACCTTCTTAAATGCCCATCAACCTATCCTGTCTGCCCATCTGCAGACAGACATTGCAAGGCCCCAGTGTTGCTTTTGTCCTGCCATTCATTGAGTAATCTTCTTTTGTTCCTTCTTCTGAAGTGCATCACTTCATAGTTATCAGGATGAAATTCTATCTGCCATTGATTTGCCAATCTGACCAATCCACTTTTATTCTTGTAATATTACCCCTCCCTCCTCACTGTCAAACATCTGGCCGATCTTTGTGTCATCCAAAAATTAACTTTTCATCCGCCCCACATTCTTATCTTACCATTTTTGAACATCACAGACAATAAGGGACCTAGCATTGATCCCTGGAGTACACCACTGCACACTGGGCTCTAGTCACACAAATAACCTTCTACCATCACTCTGTTTCCTCTCAGTAAGCCAACTTTGGATCTATCTTGCCAAGGTAGCCTGGATCCTGTGAGCTTTAAATTTCTTTATCAGTTTTCCATGTAGTTCCCATTATCAAAGATCTTGCCCACATCCATATAAACAACATTAGCTTCCATGGCCTCATCTAAACACTTGGTCACATTCTCAATAAATTTCACCAGATTTGTTAGGCATGACCTCTCTCTGACAAATCCACGCTAACTATCCATTAACAAACCTTTGAGGAGAAAGTGAGGTCTGCAGATGCTGGAGATCAGAGCTGGAAATGTGTTGCTGGAAAAGCGCAGCAGGTCAGGCAGCATCCAGGGAACATGAGAATCGACGTTTCGGGCATAAGCCTGAAGAAGGGCTTATGCCCGAAACGTCGATTCTCCTGTTCCCTGGATGCTGCCTGACCTGCTGCGCTTTTCCAGCAACACATTTCCAGCATTAACAAACCTTGCCTCTCTAAATGGAGATTAATTTTCTCCTTCAAAATTTTCTCCAAAAGTGTCCCAGCCATTGATGTTCAAATCACTGGTCTAACGTTCCCTGGTTTATCTCTATCACCCTTCTTGTAAAATGGAATTACATTCACTGTCCTCTGACACTTACCCTGTGGCCAGAAATGGTCTGTGGCCAAGACCCCTGTAATTTATTTTCTCATCTCCAGCAGTAGCCTGAGATACAACTAACCCAGACCTGAGATTTGTCCATTTTTAAACGTGCCAAAACCTCCAATACCTCCTCACTTCTCATATCAACCTGCTCAAGAAATTCACAGTCCATCTTCTCCAAGTCTGTGCTTGCACACCCTCCATCTTCTAAGTAACGACAGATGTAAAGTACTCATTTCATACTCTAGCAACATCCTTCTGTGTCATGCATAAATTGCCCCTTTGGTTCTAATGGGTCTAATGCTTTCTCTCGTTATTCTCTTCCCATGATATACTTTTGGAATATCTTGGGATTCTCCCTAATCTTGCCTATTAGTGTTTTATCATGTCCTTCCTTTGTCTCCTAGTTGCTTTCTTGAGTAACCCCCCCCCCCCCCCCCCCCCCCCCCCCCCCCCCAGCACTGTCTATACTCTTCAAGGGCCTCTGTTGTTTTGCTTTTTTTTCACCTGTTATACATCTCTCTTTTCCTTTAAATTCAGTCCTGAATATTCCTAGACATCCAGGGTTCTCTGGGTTTGTATGGGGTCATTAGTGCTGACTTAGTTAATCAAATTAATATGTAAATTGAAGTCAGCCATTATTGCCTATTAACAATGTTATATGCATCTCTAATTTCCTGACTTACATTGTGGCCAACATTAGTATTGTAGTTTGATGTTATTTAAACAATTGCCACTAATTTCTTAGCTCCAACCAAACTTATTCTACATCTTCAATTTCTGATCAAGGATTCTGTCTTGTAAATGTTTTGAAGTCATTTCCCTATGAAGAGTGCAACTCCACCTCCTTTTCCTTTTTGTCCATCCCTCTTAAATGTAGGGTATTTCAGCATATTAAGTTCCGGTCTTGATCACCTCATATCTTTGTCTCTGTAATGACAATTAAGGCATATGCATTCATCTCAACTTTAAATTATCAAATGTTTTGTGAATACCACATATATACAGTTACAATGCATTGATTTTAGCCTTTTTAACATTTTTATTCATTTTAATTCTATTTGATATCAGTTATTTCTTTTCGATACTTTTTATTTTACATGCTACTCTTCTCTTATTACTTTTTAGGAGAAAGTGAGGACTGCAGATGCTGGAGATCAGAGCTGAAAAATGTGTTGCTGGAAAAGCGCAGCAGGTCAGGCAGCATCCAAGGAGCAGGAGAATCGACGTTTCGGGCATAAGCCCTTCTTCAGGATTCCTGAAGAAGGGCTTATGCTTCTCTTATTACTTTTTCTTTGTTTAAATCTGAGCTGTCATTTAGGTTCTCTTGCTGCATTGACCTTTTGTAAACCCTCCCCAGCACTATTCAAAAATTTCCCTGCAAAGATGTCTGTTCTCGTCCTGTCAAGATATGCCTGTCCATCTTGTATGATTCCCTCCTGTCCCAAAACCAATAGCATGTCTCTGAAATCTGATCTCCCTCTCCTAGTCTTATTTCCCAATCACTCAATTCTCCTGTTTTTATGGTGTGGGACTGGCAGTAATCCTGAGGTCCTGCTTTTCAATCTCCTTCTAGCTCTCTGAAATCTGCTTTCAGCACCTCTGCCACCTATCTATCTAATTCATTGGTACCAACAGCATCTGGTGTTTAGGACCGCAGAAGTAGCTGTCTGCTCCACTGCCTAAAGAATCTCCTATCAGTACTCCTCTTCTGCTCCCCGTCCTCCCACTAGAATATGGTTTTATTCATTTCAGGCAGCTGGAAATGTAATTGCTAGGATTAGGCAAAAATGATTAATGACACAGGAGAGACAAGTATTGTAAAAATGAAGAATCAGGAGTCTGGAGTGCTGAGTTCCAAAGAAGATGATAAAAGCAGTGAAGGATGGGGTGGGATTTAAACATCAGTATTTTTAACAAGTTAGGTATTAAGGGAATAAAGTTCCTTCTGAGCACAAAAGTCACAACATTACAACACTTGACAGTGGTGTATTTGCTGCTATGTGTGTGGATGAGAAATCGTTGGAATCTGGAAAAGTGAACAAGTAGGAAGAACTGTGCTGGCCTCTCTGACAACAGGATACACTGAAGTTCTTGGCCATGTTGAGTAATGCATCTGTCACTTTCTTGATGACATGCTTGTACATCAAGACTGCTCAACTGTTCAGAGTTTCCCAATTCAAGCATAGAAAGAGCCCAGTGCATAAATAATGATAAAGATGGTTATTGGCAATTTCAAAACTCTCTGAAACCTGTGTTACATGCTTTTGCAGTTGTAATCTGGAAGAAGATAACACAGTTCCAATGTTTTTCATGGCTGAACCTTCGCCTCCTTAGGAATGATTTGGAGAAAAATGAGGCTGGTCTAATTAGTAAGTTTGCAGAGGATACAAATGATTGGTGGATTATCCTCAAAGATAGTGAGGAGGATTGCCAGAGAATACAGCAGGATATTGATCAGTTGGAGGAACAGGCAGAAAAATGGCAGACGGTGTTTAATCCAGACAAATGTGAAGTAATGCTTTTGGAAGGTCAAGTATGGGTGGAAATTATACAGTGAATGGCTGAACCCTTCGGAGTTTTGAGATGCAGAGAGATCTGGAAGTGCAGGCCCACAGATCACTGAAGGTGGCAGAGTAGGTAGGTAGGGTAGTAAAAAGATTCTATGGCATGCTTGCCTTCATTAGCAGGGGCATTGATTGGAAGGATAGATAAGTTGTAGCTTTATAGGAATTTAGTTAGGCCACACTTGGAATATTACATACAGTTCTGCTCACCACACTACCAGAAAGAAGTTGATGCTTTTGAGAGGGTACAGAAAAGGGTTACTAGGATGTTCCCTGGTATGGGGATATTAGCTATGAAGAAAGGTTGGATAGACTGGGTTTGCTTTCACTGGAACACAGGAGCTTGAATGGTGACCTGATAGAAGCTTATAAGATTGTGGATAGAGTGGAAAGTATGAGGCTTCTTCCCATGGCTGAAGGGTCAATTACAGGGGGGACAAGTTCAAGGTCTTGTGGGTGTGGTGGCAAAATTTAAAAGAGATGCGTGAGGCAAGCTTTTTACAACAAGGGTGGTGAGTGTCTGGAACGCGCTGCCAGAGGACGTGGTGGAAGCAGACACAATGACAGCCTTCAGGAAGCACCTGTATGAATACATGACTAGGAATGGAATAGAGAGATACGGATCCTATAAGTGAAGACAGTTTTAGTATGGAAGGGCAAAATGGCAGCATAGGTTTGGAGGGCCGAAGGGCCAATTTCTGTGCTGTATTGTTCTTTGTTCTGAATATTTATGTCTTTACTAGCAGATAGCAGTGGATAAGAACAGAACTTCACCTTCTTGGCTATCTAAAATGGCAGAGCTTTCTCACTCTTGCAAGTTCTCTTTTGCCAAGTCCAGTGCTAGTGGAGCACAAGGTGCAATTGTCATGGAATGCAAAAAACCAGAATATAAAATGAAAATTTGTACCAGCTCAGATTTAAGTAGAGGCTGTCATTCTGCACTGCAATAAAGTCAACTTTATTTAAGTGAAATAAATTTATTAAATGAGTAACGCAGCCATATGGCATTAATGGACACATTGCTCTTAAGTGCTTAATCTGCCATCATAATTGGTCATTTACACATATTGAAGATGTTAGAAGTCAACTTAAAAGTTCTTCCCACAGCAATTCTAATACAGGGAAATGAATTCTAAGTGAGTCCTTTACCACAGTCTCAACAAGGCTGATAATGATCTTATATTTCCCATCAGCATAAGTATTAACTGTTACTGTTACTGCAACTTCCAGGTTGCAGCAGCATTTTTCAAAGATAAAGGCAATCATTTAATCTAGTTAAAATATCCAATCATCTCTTTTCTTTACTTTAAAATAGTTATTTATTATTTAACAAATTTAATAGCCCTGTGTCACTTGAAATGTTATGAATTTCAATTTTCTAATTCCAGGCAATTTCTGTTCAGTACATTTTAAGTTTTTTTTAAGAAAGCTGTAAAGTTTTTGATATGTCAAACCTTTTCAACATGTTCAGGGGTTCTAATAAATTGATAGGTAAGCCCTTTAATAATTTCGTAACTTTTATTAAATCCCCACAAGTGAATAAATTGTTGTCATTATTAGCTATATCACAGTTACTGTAAAGACCAATAACTTTAAAAAATAATGTATTTTCCAAACCAACAATGAAAATTAAACAATGGAGAAGATTTTACTTTTCAAATGTTTTTATTGTAACAAACAGACACATTGAAATCAACATAGATCAAGCATTATCAGTCAACTGACACATGCAAAGGAATAAGTAAGCTTTGTATTCACTAATAGCAAAAATATGTCTTAAGAAACACTTTTGATGCAACATCAGACTTCTGAACAATAAGCAGGGCTCCAGGAATAAGACCACAGTTACTCCTAGCTCACCAGTGGATGTTCACTTCTACCTGCCATGCTAAGTTCAAACTTCCAGTGTTCTTTGACCATCATTTCACTCAGCATGGGTTTTCCCAAATAAGATTTCAACCAACATCTCTTTCTTTTGAACAGAAACCAAACCTGTACCAGCACTCTTGCTAGAAATTAACCCAAAATAGTTCACTTTGTTTGCCACAGTAGTACTTTGTTTATTTTTACATCTCAGACAGCAGCTTTCTGTTTTATGGGAGATGCTGTGAAAAGATTTAACACTGGATTTCTGTCTCTGAGGCAATTCGATAATTTATGCTTTGTCTCTGAGCAAAGGTGTTTATCTGGTATTTTCTTTTTTATTTACAGCTAAAAATATGTTTCAAAACATTACCACCTTGTAAAGCTCACCATTCATAGCAACAAAACACTTCCTTTAAACAGAGTAAAGAATGATCGGAGGTAAGATTGATCGTAGGGATCAACAGCAAGGTGTATCTGACATGCAGCGTGTAAGAAATGTAAAAGTACTTCCCAAGATAGGGATGAAGTATAACAGCCTTGGACTTGAGCATTTTAAAGCTCAGAAGCGTTGATGTGAATATAAATGCTTGGCATAAGCAAAGAAGTAGAACTTTTGAGAGTTGTTCAGATGAATTAGAGGTGATGTTATTAAAAATTACAAGATTCTGAGGCGCTTAAAGTTAGGTGTTGAGAAGATGATTCCACTGATGGGAAAATCTCAAACTTGGGGATGTATTTAAAGATAACTGAGATACAAAAGAATTTCTTCTCCCAAAGGATAGTGAAGGTCTGGATTCATACTCCACTCTTGCTGTGGAGGCTAGATCACTGGAAGCATTTAAAAATAGGTGTTTTTTTTTAATACTGAGGAGTTGCAAACCATGAGTAGCTAGCAAGAAAGAAGAGTTAAGGTCTGATGTAAATCAGTCATGGTTTTATAAAATGGCAAGACAGACTTGAGAGACTAACTGGCCTACTCCTGCTCCTATTACTTATGTTCTTAAGACGGGTATGAGTGAATACACATTGTTTATATCTTTTAAGTCTATTTTGGTCAGGTAACAGCCTCCTGGATTAGAATCAGGATGCAGGGAAGCAGAGAAAGGCTGGTTCCATGCCTGAGGACCCTAACTGCTGATCATAGGTGGCCACGGATAAATATTGTGCCAAGTCAAACTGGTCGAGTTGTGCTTAAGTTTTCTGGGAGTTCATCCCAGATGTTTTACAAACCTATTGTCTTCACCCTAACACCCCCAATTTCACCTTCATACTGCAAGCGGGCATCAGAGCCTCTCTGCTTTTGCCACAGGACTATGCCTACATCAGGAAACTATAAGAATTCATTTTGTGTTTTAAACAGCAATTGCAGCTTTAAACCCACAGAACTCAGCAGCTGCCGATCCGCCCACATGACCGGGAGATAGGAGACAGAGGACAGATAAAATCCACACTATACCAACACTACCCATGACTCATAGACCAAAACTCTGGAATTAATTAATATGGAAACCCATCTCCTAATCACATCAAGAGACTGATATCAGACCAATACACACCAACACCC
>NC_057710.1:101229530-101232858 GCF_004010195.1 Chiloscyllium plagiosum
TTACAGGGAGTGGGCTCCCCGACTGGGAGATTAATACGCCAGTGCCAGCAACATCCCTTAGCACGCCTGCTAGCTTTACTTTAGTTTAGCTTCTGTTAAGTTACACCCGCCACGCCCCTACCATGGGTGGGAGCGCGGCCGAAGACCTAGATTGGGGGCCAGAGGGTTCCCTTACCCGTTTTATAGCCGACAAGAATAAGACACTTATTAAGGCTATGCTTCATTTCAATCCTGATGAGTGCAAGCCAAAAAGCTTCAACCTCATGTCTCTTTTTAGACATGTTTTAAGTTCAGTACTACCAAACAATTATTTTTACAAGATGGTTACGTTTTGGGGCTGTCAGTAAATTAGGGTAACATAAAGGCAGATTTGAATTTCACCGACATCAAACTGGATTGTTAAGATTAGAGGTATCCCTTCGTTGTTTTCGTGGGAAGGTATTCACATTTGTAGACAATGGTAGATTGTGTTAAAAGTGAATAGACTGTTAGTCTCCAAGTCTCAGGTATTGAGAATGCCAGACTATAATTTTTTTTTGCTTTAAATTAGTTACTTGAGTCCAATGGTTGGAAACTAAAGGTTAGCTAATGAACATTTCTATCTGGCTGGATACAAGAAGACATCCCAGAAGTTCACAAGTTAATCTGCCAGAATCGCAGAGGAAGCCAAATAGCAAAGTTAACAAGAACAAATTTCTATGTTTACCTTGCGGGAATGCAGATGGAACCACATGCTCAAATTGGAAAGGCCAAATTTTTAAGGATTTAAAATGAGGCTGCAAGATTTGTTTAACTTGAGCTGGGGAGATAATGTCCAGGAAGCTGCTGGGAAGGAAGACTATTAGCAAAAATATGACAGAACAATTAGAATTTGAGCATGAATTCCACATTGATTAGACCCAAATACTCCATACAATGAAGGTGATGATTTAATTGGATTGTTTAAGATAACTAAAAGAGTTGAAAGGGCAGACAGAGAGAAACGATTTCCTCTGGCAGGAGAATCAAGAGCAAGACTGTGTAAAATTAAAGCCAGACAAAAAAAGGATAATGTCAGAAAGCATTTCTTCACACAAAGAGTAGAAGAAACCCTAACCTTTCACTTTGTAAAAAGCCTTGGACCCTGCAGGTCAATTCAAAATGTTTAGACTCAGACCAGGGCACGCACTTCATCGGACGCGCACTGAAACTGGCCTGCCGCCTCCTAGGCATCAGACAGCGCTTCCACGTCCCGTTCCATCACCAGAGCTCCGGGATGGTCAAGCGCATGAACCGGACCCTCAAAGCTGCGATCGCACAGGCGATCGCCGAAACAGGGCAGGGCTGGGTGGACGTTCTGCCCTGCATACTGATGCGCTTAAGGGACACCCCAGGCCGCTCCACTGGCCTCACTCCCTTCGAGCTCATGACGGGGAGGGCCATGCGACTACCACAGAACGTCATGGTCAGGGGGGAGGACATGGCCCCCCCTGAGGGATAGGGTGACGTGCTATATCAGGCAGCTGTACACGCAGCTGCGGGCCCTTAGACAAACTGCGCACGACCAGCAGGACATTAGGGACCAGACAAAATGCCCGCCCAACCCCTTCCCGGCGTTGGGGACAAAGTCCTGGTCAGGGCCACCCCCGACCGGCCTGGCTTCGCCCCCCCGGTGGCTGGGACCGCACGAAATCATCCTCACCAGCGACACGTGCGCCTGTGTCGACTTGAAGGGAAACGACAGGTGGAAACACTGGTCCCAGCTTAAACCCTACCCTTAAGCCCCCGACCGGACAGACTCCGCCCCCCCTTTTTGACTTGACTCTAACCGCCCCTCTTTCTCCTTACAGTGCAACGTGTGGACCGGTTCCAGGGAGACCTGCTCCTACACACACTAACCCTACATCCTTGGTAAGGGTGCCTCTCTCCCTCTCTTCCCACAGATCATGCTTCACCGGTGCACTGCTCTCCTCTTCGCCCTACGACTAGTGCCTTCCTTCCCCGAAATATATGACAACTTCTACCGCCACGGTGTTGCCTTCAACGCGTCCGACGCCATCTGTATTCCTGCAAGGGACAAGCCCGATGTGATCGACGCGTTCTACAACACCTGGCTGGAGGTCCTCCCGGGCGTACAGACACTCTGTTTATACTGCACGACGGAGCGCGACCCGCGGCCGACCTGCCTCCGGCGTGCTGAGGCGATGGACTTGGGGGGGTTGCATGTTCGGGACAATGTGTGCCATGCCAGAGGACCTCTCCAATTCCCCGGCCTTTGGTGCCTTTACTGTACGGGATCTGTCTGTTTGCGGATATTACGAGCCTACTGATGCTGCGGTAGTCTCTTTGTATTTGTGCTTTCCACTCGCCCCGACCACACCGCCCCCGACCACGACTCCCGAGATATTGCCATGCCCCTCTCTGGAACCGGGGCCCACGGGGGGACTGGTATTGTGGGATGAGGGAGAGGCCCTTTATGGCAACGTCCGACATGAGGTCGTGCCTGTGCTGGTCAATATATTGGGCATCCGGGTACCGGACTATTGCACAGCACAGGTACGCAACCTATACGCCATGATGGGGAAGGAGATTATAGAGAGGGCCATAGATGCCATGGGGGCAACCCACTACTGAATTGACATACATAACACGCACACACAACGACACAGGCGGGACATAGTCAACGATGCTCTCACAGGACTCAACACGGGAACATCCGTAGTAAACTCCCTAGACATCCAGGGCCGTAACGAAAAGGTCGAGCAACTAAAAGGGGTAATGAGGGACCTGCTACAGAGGTCTCTCACAAATCAGGCAGACCAGGCACGCCTGGGGGAAGAGGGAGCATACACCCAGCTCGACGGCATTGCAGTCCTGGAGACACACGCCCACACCATTAACCGCCTTATAGACCGGGAAAGAGAAAACACGGCCCATATCCACGAGGGGCAGCTGTGCCATGCGTATGGCCTGTGGATGGTAGCCCAGATCCGGCATAATCTTGACCAGGTCCAAAGGGGGGAGGTGCCCGTCTGGATCAACAGTGCCAAACTGGCCTCACTCGCGGGGCGCTCCGGGCCGCTCGACAACCGGACTCTGAAGGGTATGACCAGAGTATACCCAGTGATGCCCGACTTTGAGGTCAGTGAGGTGACAGGAGTTGGGATTGTCCTCCTGATCCCTGTGGTCACCCCAGAGTCGGGGCCGTTTCCCCTGTTTCACATTGAGAACATCGGAGTCATACGGGAAAACGCTTCCCTCAAATATCGATTAGCTCACCACACAGACATATCTCGAAACGGCGCTGTGTACGGGGTGCCGCTTACAGGCTGCAAGCAGCGAGGGGCGA
>NC_057710.1:101233778-101271939 GCF_004010195.1 Chiloscyllium plagiosum
GACCCGTTTTACATAAACCAATTAGCACCCTATTGTGCGTGCCCTGCAACTCTCCTGGGATGGCAGGAAACATTCTATTTGCACCTACTCCAGTGATGATGGGGAACTGTCATCCCATTCATCCTCAAATTCCACACATCCTGACAACTAAAAGTATATAATATGTAGCTGCGCGCAGGAACAGCAGAGCAGCCGAGATTCGGACCTCGGTTGGTCTCCACCGGCGTTACTGTAGCAATAAACGTTACCGATTGTTGAACCGCACTCTGGGCTCGGACCGATATCATTTCATCCATGCTAACAATACCAAAACACATTCCCACCTACAGCCCATCCTCTTCTTACCCTTCATGAGCCATTTCATAACCTCCCACTTCCCCAATCCCCCATGACTCCTCAGGCTCCATTGCACATTGATAGTTACACATCCAGTATCTGGCACGGGCAGACCTCAGGACCTACATAGAAATGAAAAAGCACATATTTATATACACTTGATAATGAGAATACCTCTGTTCATGAAACCCATTCAAAGCTTTTCCTCAAGTCTTCAACCAATTGGAAATCCCCTGGAATCTAATGAGCCCTAGAATATTGTGACTAAAGTTTCCACTACTTCTGCAGCTACTTTCTTTAAAAGCCTTGTATGCAGAGCATCAGGTCCTGGTGATTGTCTGTTTCAGTCCTATTTATCAAATATTTTTACCTCATTTTAGAGAATATTACAAGACTATTCCTCCTTTTAATACCTTGATTACTGACCCAGCCTACTTCCTTTGTAGATCATTTTTAAATCAATGTCCTTTTGCTCTTGGTCTTGTTTTTTGTACAAGAAGGAACAGTTCTTCCCTATCTACCTCAACCATCCACCTTGATTTTGAAAGCACCTATTAAATCTCCTCTTGGCCTTCTGTTCTCCAAGGAGAACGGTCCCAACTTCATCAGTCTATTTCATAAATGAAGCTCCTCATTCCTGAAATCATTCTTGTGAACTGCTTTTACATTCATATAAATCATATATTGTGGTGCCCGGGACTATAGACAGTACAGAGGTCTAACAAGTATCTTATATAAATTCAATATCATCTCCTTGTTTTTGTATTCTAAGCTCCTATTAATAAAGCTGAAGATATCATATGCTTTACTTCCTGCTCTTTCAACCTGTCCTACCATTTTCAATGATAATGTGTACGCATAAATTCAGATCCCTCTGCTTCCGCATCTCCCTTAGAATTATAGCCCATTTTATAATGTCTTCCAATGTTCTTCCTATCAAAATGCATCACCTCATACTTCTCTGTATTGGATTTCATCTGCCACTTATCCACCCACTTCACCAATTTATCAATGTCATAGAATCACACGGTCACATAGTACGGAAACACACCCTATGGCCTAACTCATCTTTCTGTCATTCTAAATTGTTCTCCTCACAGTTTACAATTCTTCCAAGTTTCATATCATCTGCACATTTTGAAATTGTCTCCTGCACACCAAGATCAAAGCAAATTTTCCAATACTGATCCCTGGGGAGCAAACGTGCCTCCAGTCTGAAAAAGATACTGATTGATGAGGTTGTTTCCTGATCGTTGGTCAAGTTTGAAAGGTTGTGGGAGGGTCATGATGCCACCTTGAGCCTGTAACACATGAAGAATCAGATGAAGCCTTGGATTTGTGTCTGATGGTCATGCGGTTCTGGGCCCAACTATAGCTTGAGTGGAATATTGAAATGTTTGCAAGAGTGTGAGCTCCTTTTCAGCTTAAGAATATTGGGCAATTCTTCATCTTTGTACTTGCAATGACTGATCCCTCTTCTAAGTCATCTTTTCTCATCTTGTATCACAACACCCTATATCCTGGTCAGTTATAAATATTTTAATCAATTCTCTTGTCACTCTTGCTCTTTCTCTGACCAGTTACCTCCTTGTAACAAAGGTCGGATCAAATGCCTGAATAAAGGTTCAAGTTAAAGATTCAAAGCTTATAGAACTTGTCTCAGAAGGATTTCATCTATAACCCACATAAATACAGAAATGCTCTGACCCGATGTTTTTGATCTTTTGGGTGCAACCTTGATTTTGTCCTGAATATTTGCAGTAATCGTTTCCACGCACCCACTCTCAGCCTTGCTGTGGGCCTTCAAGGGTTTCAAACTGCTTTGCCGATGACAGTATTTCAGCTGCAACAGCAATCACATTGGTTACTGTTACTGCACTGACCTGGGCAGGTATGGCAAATATTTTCCACATTTGCAGGAAGTCTTTCAATTATCTCTACTTGCTCCTTGAGTCTTCCCATTTGCCTCTGAGGTCTTCAGAGTTTGTGTTCTGACTGTCTGGATCACCCTTTTATTCTTCTGCCTTGTGGGTTGTGAAATGATTCAGTTGAACAATATGATCTTGATCCAACCATCTTTAGCTATTGCATTGTTGATTCCTGCCACCTTCCATCCTGCCCCCACCCCCCACCCCCATAAGGGAACTGTGATGTTTGTTGTTGATTTCACATTCCTTAATGCTATATTAACCTTAAAACTACTCACTATCCTGATTTGACCAATCTTGCTGTTCCTACAATGTCATTGAATCAATAGTCTGGAAAATTTCCCACACCACTCCCCTACAACCCCACAACAGCATTATAGGTGTAACTATACCCTCCCGCTGCTGGTTAATTAGAGATAGGCAGTGGATTCTTGGTCAGCTTGGTCAGCAATGCTTACATCCTGTGAAAAAATAATGAAAAAGATCAGTCCAGAGAGCTGGAACAAGTTATCCTCAGGCATTTTCCAATTGGGATTTCACCAAATCGAAAACTCTATTTCTAAGTGTTTAATATATTTTAATCTATTCTCTAATATGTTGTCATCTGAACCAGAAAAGATGCTAAATATCTGAACTGAGCTAGGCCAGTTCAGATAGTATTTTTCAGAAAGTACTTTTCAGAGGTTGCATTGATGAACAGCACACCTGCATAAGTGCAGGAATCATTTTGATATTGTTACTGATTTGTCCCTTGATGCTACAAAGAACGGAATATCAATTTGTTGGAAAAGGTTCAGTCACGTACACAAAAGCTGCCCCCTTGAATCACCAAACTCTTGCTTGGATCTATGCTGTCCTTCTCTGGTTCGCATATGCAACATGATAGTTCTGTCATCAAAATAACAAGAATTAAATTGTAGACGAATTAGCAGTAGCAGTAACAAATACAGATGGACACTTTGAATAAAAGTACGTTGAATCACAATCCAACATACGCTATTCTGTTCAGTCATCAATGTGGCCCTCTAGTTATAATCTTATGCCAATCACATGTCAAAACACAAAGCAACATGATAGTTAATATTCATTTTGGTGTTCAAGCTTCAGTATTAATTACAAACTAATATCCTTTCAGTAGTTTAAGCTGATGAGATGTGATTCGTGAGGGAGCAAGTATCATCAAGAGTTTAAGAGCGATACTGCATGTGTTTCTCTGATTTTCCAGCACCACCCTCTCTCATGCTATTAGGGATGAACACGAATATTGCCATGAAATCCCATATTCTATTAAATACATAAAAATGTCCTTTGCTGATGGTGTGAATGAGCTGGAAGCACCAGTACTTCACAGAAGGTATCATTTGTTCTGAAAATATTAGAGAATATAAGAGATATATTTGTCATGTTCTTTATGGTCTTTGCACATAAATATTAGACATATAGCATTAGTGACATGTACTAATTTAATACTTTAGTTTTAGCAGCTGGCAGGCTTATCAGCATTCGGGAAATAAGCATCGGCAATGGCAATCCAATGATGGGCTTGTAAACAGAAAGGGCAGAATCTTCTATAACAGAGTCTAAGTCCAGAGGTGGGGTGGGTGAGATTTTCTCAGACAATCAGATGGTTTTTATATAGTTCTATATCCATGCATTTTTTGTGCAAATTTGACAATGAGTTTTATGCAGCAGGAAGTTATTACCCCCTGCTGGGACCTCTGGGGATAGGGGTAGGTGGACGGGGGCATCAATGAACTAAATGCCATATTAAACGGCCACCTGGATTGCCTTTCAGTCATTCAAAGTCAGGAACATCACTGTTGTCATCCCCAACACTCCTAGAGATTCAAATCAAGCAGAAATTGGTTTAGTGATGTCCCGCTAGATTCTCCCTGCACCAACTAGATGAGGCAGGAAATCCCTGCACATGCAAAGCATCCACCTGCAGCCTCTCTCAGTACAGAGACAATCACCTCAATGATTCCACTATCTGCGTTAGGCTGGAAGTCATTTCTGGAGAGCTCATCTTTAACAAAGGTCCACAGATGATGAGGAAGCAATGCCTGAGATCTCTGAAACATGAAGGACTGTTTGAGATCAGACCTCTGCTCTACCCCATGCCAATCATAAACTAGACATGTCACATTGGCAGAACTGCCAGATGCCCTTAGTGGTCAAGACCAAAGTCTGGAGGAAACCATCCAGGTTTTGACTGTTGCTGGTACTCCATGTGCACATATGGCAGCCTCCATCAAGTAGGTCACAGTCACCTTGGAGATGCAGGTCCAGCTGAAGTACAATGGTTCTGGATATACAGTCAAAACTGTACTCCATCACTGTAGTCATGAATGTATTGCAGCAACTCAAGAGGAGAACAATGTATCTCAATAGCTGCTCTTCTTCTCAAGGTGTTAACAAAGTGCTATCAGTACATACAAGAAGGAGAAGCCCCTTGATTCATCTCTGGAGTGTACGGAACTATTCTGCCTCTCCACCTCCCATCTGCCTATGACCCCCATTGCCTATAGCATGTCAGACCATGGATGACCTTGTAAGAGATCTTTAGATGTTCTTGGTCCATGATCCCCAGAGAACATCTACCAAAGTGACCAGGACATAACCGTCAGCAAGTTCTCTCCATACTAGTTGTAGAAATCAGAACAGCACTGTAACATAATGATAACATAAAATGCAGACTACTAATTTTGAATTCCATCGGCTGATTTAATACCTGGGAATTACAAAGACTGAACATGTTTTAGAAAGGAGCCAAAATGGTGATGTCCACAAGGTCACCTGTCTGTTCCCGCTTACCATATTCCATGAAACTGACATGAATTAGATGAAAAATGTTCTAAGCTGAAATTAACATTTTACCCAAGGGAAACTGACCTCCAGGAAAGTGTATAAACTTTCCAACCTCTTATTTGCAGAAAGCACTTATGAGAATCTTCATTTGTTGGAGAGAAGATATTGCCTACATTAATGAAGCTTGAACTCATAACTTCAATAGATAACAAAATTGTTCTTTCAAGGAGCTCTTTTATAGCAAACCAGATGAGATGGATAATTTATTGCTGCACTGTACATAGGTTGAGAAGGCTTTCTCTCTCATGACTGAAAGGTGATTGAAACATATTAACCAACCATAGTCTCAGGTTAAAGCTTTATGCTTAAAGATCACCCAAATGATTCTAACTCCAAGTTATTTTATCTTCCTTTGTACTATACTTAAACCCTTTTTAACTTTGTATGTGTATGTGCACACATATATGTATATGTGTATATGAGAGAGAGAGAATGAGGGCCTGAGTGATTGCAGGAAGGTCATTTGCAGTTTGTATCAGGGTTGGAGAAGCACTGACAAAGGTTTTGGGGATAAGGGGTCAGACCAGTCATTGTGATTCATTTAAATACAAACATGGTGAAGAAAGAGCTTCTGCATTGTCAATATGAGGAGCTACATTCCTAATGAAGGGCTTTTGCCTGAAATGTCGATTTTCCTGCTCCTCGGATGCTGCCTGACCGACTGTGCTTTTCCAACACCACTCTAATCTTGACTGATGAGGAGCTACATGCCAACTTAAGTAGGACAGTAAGCTAAGTAAAGTTTTGCTGGTGATTCTGTTAATTAATGATGGTATTAGTGCAAGAAAGAGGGAAGACTTAAGTGTGGGAAAAATGGATATAGAAATGGCTTGGACAGACATGAAAATTTGAAAAGCTAAACACCACTTTTGGAAGTATTGTACTTAACAAAGAGTAACCATATAGTAGGATTGAATAAAATGGTAGAAATCATGGGAGCTTGTCAAAAAGGCAAGACAATAATTGTAACTTTTTTTTCATTCTTCATTCAGGGAGTTTGATTTGATTGGCTTGACCACGAATTATGCTAATCTAAATGTAAGCTGGAAAAATATGATGGACAAAGGTAATTTAAGGGATGAATTCATAACATTTTATTGGGACAGTTTCTTAATACAGCACATTGTGGAGCCAATCAAAGAGCAGACTATTCTGGAGTTGATACTGTGTAACCAGATAGAATTAATGAATAGTCTCATAGAACATGTGCCCCTTGAAAGAATTATAATATGATTGAATTTTACATTAGTTTGAAGAGAAGAATAGGTTCAAGATTACTATTTTATACTTAAATGAGGGCAATTATGAGGGCATGATCACAAAGTTAACTAAATTGAATTGGTAAATTACACTAAAGGATGGATCAATACAGATGCAATGGCAGAGATTCAAGGCTGTAGTTCAGAAAATACAGATTAAGTATAAAGCAATGGGGGGAAAAAGAAGGAGGGAACCTACCATCCATGCCTAACTAAAAATAAAACTTGAAGATAGTATCAAATGTAAATGAAAAGCATACCAAATTGCAAAGGTTGGCAGGTGAGAAGATTGAGCAAAATATATGAACAGCAAGGAATAATTAAATTAATAATAAGGAGATAAAAAAAAGTATGAAAGAAATCTAGTGAGAAATGCAAAAATAGAAAGTTTCTGCAGATTTTTTTAAAAGACAAAGAGTTATCAAAGTAAGTGTTTGTTCTATAGATAGTGAATTTATTGAACCAATAATGGAAACTATAAACTATCTGGATAGTCAGCATCTGTCATATCCAAAGAGAACTCAAGTAATATCCCACAAATGGCTTTAAATCAGACAAATCAAGGGATAAAAGAGCACAATAAAATTACAATCACACCGGGGGTTGGAAGTTACCAGGTCCTGATAAACTTTGTCTTAGGGTTTTAAAATAAGTTTTGAGTATGATAGTTGATAATGTTGGGCTTAATTTTCCAAACTTCCGTAGATACAGTGAAGGCTCTATTAGATTGGTAAATAATGAATCTTCTTTCTTTGTTTAAAAAGGGAGTGAGATTAAAAGGAAGAAACTACAGATCAGTTAGCTTAACATTTGTCGTAGGAAGTTTTATTAAAAATTTCATAAGTGGGCACTTATAAAAATTCAAGGTATTCAGGCAAGGTCAATATGTTTTTTTTTTGTGGAATGAAAGTTAATTTAACTAGTTTACTGGAGATATTTGAAGAAGTTACATGTCAGTGCATATATGGTAAGGAAGTGTCAAGAAGACATTTGATAAGGAGGCACATCAAAAGTTATTATGGATAATAGAAGTTAATGATGGAAGGATTAATATAATGGCATGTAGAAGATTGGTTACTTGCAAGTAAACAATGGAGACAGAAAGAGGTAAGTTTCTGGTTGGTGTGATGGAACAAGTGGTGTGTCACAGTAATCATTGATGGGGCCTCAACCCTTTCACAATTTGTATGAATGACTTGAATGATATGATTGCCAAATTTCTTGATGACACAAAAAAGTTAATTGTAACAAAGACATAAGGAGGCTACAAAGCATAAAGGAGGTTGAAGTTAGTGGGCTAAGAACTGTAAAATGGAGTAAATTTGGAAAAATAGGATAATGTAAAATTTATTATTTTGGTATGAAAAATACAAATAAAAAATGTTGTCTAATGGTGAGAGATTTGAGATCTGAGATAGAGAGGATCTGTTTATTTGAGCCCATGACTTGAAAAATGTTAGTATGCAGGTACAGCAAGCAGTTCGTAAAACTAATGCAATATTGTAATTTATTGCAAGGGAATTTGAAAACAAAAGTAAGGATGCCACCTTTTCAGTCATATGGGGCACTGATGAGACCACACCTGAAACACTATGGGTCTTCTCAAATAACAAAGATTGAAATGCTTTGGAAAGCCTACTGGATCAATAGCTGGCGTAGGTTGGTCAGGTTAGGAGGAAAGATTGTACAGGGCAAAAGTGAGGACTGCAGATGCTGGAAACCAGAGTTTAGATCAGAGTGGTTCTGGAAAAGCACAGCTGGTCAGGCAGCATCCGAGGAGCAGGAAAATTGACGTTTCGGGCAAAAGGGCTTTTGACTGAAAGGTCGATTTTCCTGCTCCTCAGATGCTGCCTGACCCACAGTAACTGGCATGCCTGACTATGATGTCAGCTTAGCTATAGCATCAATTAATAACTTTAATTGCAATATTCTGTTCTGCTGCTTGAAACATTTTGGTTTTTTTCCCCGGATACAGTAAAGATGAAAGACTCCCCTTATCTCCTCACTGGTATATGCAAAGCCATTCATCAGGAAGCCCTTCATCAGGAGGAAAGATTGTACAGGCTAGGGTTGTATCTGCTGGAGTTTTGAATGATAAGAAACTGGTTGATTGAAACATATTAAAACCTGAACAGTCATGTTGAAAAGAAATTTTCTTTTCTGGAAAAATCTAGACTAGAGGTTTAAAAATTAAGGCATCATCTGTTTCAGGTGGAGACTGCAAGAATTTATAGAATCATAGAGTCATATAGCATGGAAACAAATGTTTCGTCCAACTCATCCATGCCAGCACGACACCCAATCTGACCAAGTCCCATTTGCCAACAGTTCTGAGGAAGTGTCACTTGATCCAATGAGTTAACTCTGATTTCTCTCTACAGATGCTGCCAGACCTGCTGACCTTTCCCAGCATTTTTTCTTTCTGATTTACAGCATCTGCAGTTCTTTTGGTTCCCTCTAAACCTTCTTATTCGTATACCCATCCAAATACCTTCAAAATGTTGTAATTGTGCTCACTTCTTCTACATGCACCACCTTCTGTGTGAAAAAGTTATCCCTTTGGTCCTTTATAAATCTTTCCCCTCTCATCCTAAACTATGCTGTCTAGTTGTGGACTCCCCCACCCTAGGAAAAAGAACCTTGACTATCATTCACCCAATCCATGTCCCTCATGTCTTTATGAACCTCTATAATGTCACCCCTCAGCTTGTGACATTCTAAGGTAAAAAAAACTATTCAGCCTCTCCCAATAACTCACAACCCCCAGTCCTGGCAACATCCTTGTAAACCTTTTGTGCACTCTCTCAAATTTAACATCATCGTTCCTAGGAAGGGCAATGAGAATTGCATGCAGCATTCTAAAAGAAGCCACACCAATCTCCTGTGCAGCCGCAACATGACTTCCCAACTCCTATAGTCAATGTTCATATATTCAACAAATCATTCCAACTTCCACCTCAAAGGACAAAGGCAGTGGCTGAACAGGAACACTGCCACCTGAGTCTTCCCTTCCAAGCCACATACCATCCTGTAAGTGTTCCTTCATTTTCACTTCCAATCCTGAAACTCCCTTCCTAACATCACAGCTATACCTGTCTCCCATGGTCTGCAGCAGCTCGAGATGGCACACCCCGCCACAAGCAGAATTAAAGATGGGCAGTAATTGCTGGCCTCACTAGTGTTGCCCATGTCCTGTGATTTTCTTTTAAAATCGAGGTTGTAATTTCACAGTATGATGAAATACCGATCAAGGAGGGAAATGTTGCAATCAAATTCGTTACTGTTCTCACTTGCCATGCATAGAATTGTTCCAGTCTTTGAAGATTGACTAGATATTTATTTCAAGTTAAAAATCACAACCAAGAGACCAAGAACTTTTAGTGATGTGAACAGACAGAACCAAGCTACAACTTGCATTTCAGAATTAGAATTAGAATTAGAATTAGGTTTATTGTCACATGCACTCACGAGTACAGTGAAAACTTTACAAAGTTGCCACCTTATGTACAAAGTTAACGCAAGTGTAGTGTCTCTAAATAAACCTGTTGGACTATAACCTTATGTTGTATGATTTTCAACTTTATTGTAATTGTTCACTATTAATTTCTGGCATAAAAAAAGAACACAATTTATTTCCACTTCTGTCGCTGCCAAACTTTATAAGGTATTAAATACATGGCAATTTATTTTGACAAAAAAAACAGGAATAAATCAAGGTGTAAATTAGAAAAGGAAAGAAATAAGAAGTTCAGCATAGCAGTCCTTCACCCAGACTGCACTGGGACGCCAAATCCAGTCTGCGCCAGGCCTCACCTCCAGTTGTTGTGGTTCTGTTTGCTGAGCTGGAAGTTTTTGTTGCAAACGGTTCGTCCCCTGGCTAGGCGACATCATCAGTGCTTGGGAGCCTCCTGCGAAGCGCTTCTTTGATGTTTCCTCCGGTGTTTATAGTGGACAACCGGAAGCGGCAGGGACAGACCACTATAAACACCGGAGGAAACATCAAAGAAGCGCTTCGCAGGAGGCTCCCAAGCACTGATGATGTCGCCTAGCCAGGGGACGAAACGTTTGCAACAAAAACTTCCAGCTCGGCGAACAGAACCACAACAACGAGCACCCGAGCTACAAATCTTCGCACAAACTTTGAACACCTCCAGTCCGTGTCGAGACGCAGCCTCCAGTCTGATTAGATTAGATTACTTACAGTGTGGAAACAGGCCCTTCGGCCCAACAAGTCCACACCGACCGCCGAAGCACAATCCACCCAGACCCATTCCCCTACATTTACCCCTTCACCTAACACTACGGGCAATTTAGCATGGCCAGTTCACCTAACCTGCACATTTTTGGACTGTGGGAGGAAACCGGAGCAAACCCACGCAGACACGGGGAGAATGTGCAAACTCCACACAGACAGTTACCTGAGGCAGGAATTGAACCCGGGTCTCTGGCGGTGTGAGGTAGCAGTGCCAACCACTGTTCCATCGTGCTGCCCAGACTCAACAGCTGACAGCTCACCTCAACTTCCTGAGAATGGGCTCCAGGCCTACCGAGGCCAGGAGTCCTCAATCCGGTACTGTCACTACTGCTGCTGACGACCCTGTGACACTGATCTGACTTCCCCATGACATTAGCAAATGAAAGAAAAGAGAAAGAAAAGGATGGAAATGGACAGAGAGAGAAGGATATGGCTGGCCGAGAACATACAGGCTCAGGAACTCTAGCATTCTCTACCATGTTTGTGCTGCCATTTATATAGTAACTTAAATGTATTAATGCAATGCAGGTACTTACAGGGCAACAATGAAACAAAACTTGACATCAAGCTAAAAGTTTGTTTAAAGATGTAAATAGTTGTCTTAACAAAAGGAAAGATAGAGTAGCAGATGCATGGAAAGGGTTAAAATCTTTTACTGTGTCAAAATAGTGTTTCAACAGTCAAGCATTCACTCTGCAGAGAATGGAACAACAGAACCACTATAACATGAATGAACTCTTCACATTAGAAAGCCTTCATTGTAATTGATTTGGAAATGCTGGTGTTGGACTGGGGTGTACAAAGTTAAAAAATCACACAACACAAAGTTACAGTCCAACAGATTTGTTTGGAAGCACTAGCTTTTGAAAGCTAGTGCCTCCAAATAAACCTGTTGGACTATAACCTGGTGTTGTATGATTTTTAACTTTATTGTAATTGTTCACTATTAATTTCTGGCATAAAAAAAGGAACAATTTATTTCCACTTCTGTCGCTGCCAAACTTTATAAGGTATTAAATACATGGCAATTTATTTTGACAAAAAAAAAGGAATAAATCAAGGTTTGGCTAATTCAATGAGAATACTGGAACTACAAAATTCAACACTACTGAAGGCTGTGGTCAACAGACAATTTTTTGTTGTGATATTAAGACCACCATTCAATAAAGAAAACAAAATCACAGGGTTACAGACAAAGGAAGAGGGTGACATAAACTCAAAGACCACCTGTCATGCTGCAACCATTCTATGCCTATATGATTCCAAATAATTTTTCCCGATAATTATGGAGTGTAGTATAACAGGTGAATTCAGAGTGATATTTATTACATTGTGAGGCAGAGACTCGGAAGCAAGCATCAGTTACAACTAATGTAAATAATTCTGTTCAAAGGTACATCATCCTATTCCATAATACAGAAAACATGGCACTTCCAGAATGAGGGTTTTTTGAAGGTGATGAAATATTGGTGAGACTATTCAATAGAAGAAAGTGAGGACTGCAGATGTTGGAGATCAGAGTCGAAAAGTGTGGTGCTGGAAAAGCAAAGCATGTCAGGCAGCATCCGAGGAGCAGGAGAATTGCTTTTCAAGCATAAGTCCTTAATCAGGAATGAAGCTTGTGGCTCAAGGGGGCTGAGAGATAAATGGAAGGGGGGGTGGGGCTGGGGGCAAGGTAGCTGGGAATGCAATAGATGGATGGAGGTGGGGTGAAGGTGATAGGTCGGAGAGGAGGGTGGACCGGATAGGTGGGAAGGAAAATGGACAGGTAGGATAGGTCAAGAGGGCAGTGCCAAGTCCATCAGGACTTCCGCCCACCCTCCGAGGAGAGACATCAAATCCTTCTGCCGCCTCTGCCTCCGCCTCCGTGCTTACTTTTTCCATTATTACTCCTGCCCACCCTCCGAGGACCCTTTCGCCGGCCTCCAATACACCCCATGCAACTGGACACCCAGTGCTGGTCAGTTACCTGCCCTTAATCTCTTCATTTCCAACTGCTGCCATGACATTGACTGCCTCAACCTGTCCACCTTCCTCACCCACTCCAACCACTCACCTTCGCGACGCACATCTCTCCACTTTCTCCGCTCCAACCTCAACCTCACTATCAAATCAGTGGACAAAGGGGGCACAGTGGCAGTTTGGCACACCGACCTTACACCGCTGAAGCCAGGTGCCAACTCGCAGACACCTCCTCCTACTACCCCCTCAACCATGACCTCACCTCCCATCATCAAATCATCATCTCCCAGACCATTCATAACCTCATCACCTCAGGGAATCCCCCATCCACAGCATCCAACTCATTGTCTGGGAACTCTGCATCACCAGGTTCTACCTCCTACCCAAAATTCATAAACCTGTTTGTCTGGTTGACCCATCATCTCAGCCTGCTCCTGCTATACCGAACTTATCTCTGCATACCTGTCCACCTTGGTCCAGGAACTCCCTACCTACATTCGGGACACCATCCATGCCCTCTACCTCCTCCAGGACTTTTGTTTCCCTGCTCCCAACACCTCATCTTCACCATGGACATTCAGTCCCTATACACATCTGTCTGCCATGACAAAGGCTTCTAAGCCCTCTGTTTCTTCCTCTCCCGCCAACCCAACCTGTACCCTTCCACTGATACTCTCATTCAATTGGCTGAACTGGTCCTCACCCTCAACAATTTCTCCTTCCAAGCATCCCACTTCCTCCAGACCAAATGGGTAGCCATGGCACCCACATGGGCCCAGCTATGCCCACTTGTTCACAGGCTACATGGAACAGTCCATCTTCTGCAGTTACATCGGCACCATTCCCCAGCTTTTCCTCTGCAACATTGATGACTGTATCGGTGCCACCTCATGCTCCCACGAGAGGTTTGAACAGTTCTTCAACTTCACTAACACTTTTCACCCTGACCTCAAGTTCACCTGGACCATCTTAAACACCTCCCTCCTCTTCCTGGACCTCTCCATCTCCATTTTTGGTGACCAAGCAACACAGACGTCTACTATACACCCACTGACTCCCACAGCAACCTGGGCTACACCTCCTCCCATCCCTCCTCCAGTAAAAATGCTATCCTTTATTCCCAATTCCTCCGCCTCTGCCGCATCTGCTCCCAGGAGGACGAATTCCACCACAGAATGCACCTGATGGCCTCCTTCTTCAAAGATTGCAATTTCCCCTCCCACGTGGTCCACGATGCCCGACAGTGCATCTCCTCCACTTCCCGCACCTCCACCCTTGAACCCCACCCCTCCAATTGCAACAAGGACAGAACCCCCAGTGGTCCTCACATTCCACCCCATCAACCTCCGGATACATTGCATCATCCTCTGCTATTTCTGCCACCTACAAACAGAACCCACCACCAGGGATATATTTCTCTCCCCATCCCTATCTGCATTCCGGAGAAGCCATTCTCTCCTTGACTCCCTTGTTGGGTCCATGCTCCCACCAACACACCCTCCACTGCTGGCACCTTCACCTGTCACCCCAAGAAGCACAAAACCTACGCCCATACCTACCCCTTAGCCTCAATTCAAGACCCCAAGGATCCTTCAACATCCAACAGAGATTTACTTGTACTTTCACACACATCATCCACTGCATTCGTTGCTCCCGATGCAGTCTCCTTTACATTGGAGAGACAGGACAGCAACTTGCGGAACATTTCAGAGAACATCTCTGGGACACACACACTATAAAACCACACTGCCCTGTGGCTGAACACTTTAACTCCTCCTTCGACTCCACCAAAGACATGCAAGTCACTCCTCCTTCGACTCCACCAAAGACATGCAAGTCCTGGACCTCCTCCTCTGCCAAACCCTAACCACCTGACGCTTGGAGGAAGAATGTCTCAGCTTAACCCTAACCACCTGACGCTTGGAGGAAGAATGTCTCAGCTTCTGCCTTGGGACCGTCCCACTACACAAGATCAATGTGGATTTCACCTACTTTCTCATTTTCCCTCCCCCCACCTTATCCCAGATCCAAACTTCCAACTCAGCAATGCCCTCTTGAACTGTCCTACCTGTCCGTTCCATCCTCCTCTCCAATCTGTCACCTTCACCCCCACCTTCATCCACCTATCGCATTCCCAGCTACCTTCCCCCAGCCCAATCCCATCCCCACACCACCCATCCCGCCCTTTCCATTTATCTCCCAGGTCCCTTGGCCCACAAGCCTATTCCTGATGAAGGACGTACTCCCAAAACGTCGATCCTCCTGTTCCTTGGTTGCTGCCTGACGTGCTGCGCTTTTCCAGTGTCACACTCTGAAACTATTCATTGGTAAGTCTCAAGCAATAAGTAATCATAATCTTAATATTACCGGGGTGAGAACATTGCTAGCATTCACCAACCATTGGGAAAATTTGACATTCGGAGGTGTCCATCCCTTTGCATGATCTAAACGAGGAGACTTAGGATAAAATGAAACTTCAGGGACCTTGTAATAGGCCAATTGTGTGTGTAATTTTATTTCTGGTTCAAACTTTCCATATATCATCAGTTTGATCCTGTTTTATACATACGCAGTCTTAAAAAGTATGTTAACACACAGGAAAACACATGTATAAACATGAAAGCGCTTTAGTGTTCACTGACACATTGAAGATTTATAATAACATGGGATTTAGGCATAATTTAACATTACATAAACATAGTGGCTACAGCACAGTAGGTGGTCTTTTGATACATAGAATTCACACTACCTTCTTATATTTGTTTTGCCTGTAGCTTCTGTTGCCTGAAATTCCTATATTATCACATTCCCTCTTGATAGCCAAAATTAAATCTACTCTACCAACCCTTCAAGTAGTGCAATGCAGATCATAATCATTTGTTTCAGATTTAATTCAAAATGTCCACAACGTATTCTTATGTAAAGTATGATTTGACTGGATAACATGTAAAACAACCCTTTTCACTGTATTTCAGTATATGTGACATTAATAAATCAAATCATTCTTAGACTGGATGATTTCAGAGACAAAATACAATTGCCTCATGGTTACTTACTAACTGTG
This sequence comes from Chiloscyllium plagiosum, assembly GCF_004010195.1. Taxonomy (NCBI): domain Eukaryota; kingdom Metazoa; phylum Chordata; class Chondrichthyes; order Orectolobiformes; family Hemiscylliidae; genus Chiloscyllium; species Chiloscyllium plagiosum. Next base: position 101,249,451 of record NC_057710.1, read on the forward strand.
GTACTGAAGCAACTTATGAACTTATAATTGTAAACATAAAATCACAATTCAAAATCGAAACTCTTAAGAAGTCAATTATTTTACTGATGTTTCAGTTACTTTGATCTCTCCCTAGCTCTATAGTGCAATTCACATGTTGGTGAGAGAATGGGTTTTCAAAGACTTTGTGTTGTGACTCTTCCTAACTCTCTTCAAAAAGGCAGTGGTAGTATAGTCCCTGAATATTTTCAAAGCAGAGGGAGGTAGATTTGTGATATCCAGTGGGTGAAAGATTATCAGGGACAGGCAGGAATATAGAGAAATCAGATCAGCCATTATCTTATTCAATGTAGGTCAAACTCAAATGGCTGGGTTACCTTCATCTGCTTCTAATTCGAAGGTTCATATGACAAAATTAGTTAACTACATTTTAATTGGAGACAGTTATAGGCACATGCTATAAAGAACTTTAACCTTGGTTGCAACCTATCATCAATGTAGAAAAGAAAGGAGTTGGTTAACCCTTTCTCACCTGCTCATAACAATCAACGAAGACACTTTGAAGGTACATTGATGTCATGTATCTAATCTAGACAACTGTAAACATATCTTGAATGGCATTGCATGTAAGATTGTTGCAGTTTCACTACCTATTTGGTGCTGACATAGTTACCTGAGGTGAAAAGATTAAAACCTTTACCCCCACCAAAATGTGATGATAAACTTCATTGGCACACCATTCACTGATTCACATAATCAAGAATGTTTGTACCTCGTGTTATTTTCCTGAGCTAGGAGTGATAAACCACTCATTTGGGGATTGGAACCAAAAGATTGATTTTAGAGACAGTAAACAGAGAGAGTGAAGAGAATGGCCCTGATTTTCACAACATTGCAGACAATATAAAGACAGTCCATATCAGTGACGAAAGAATGTTGCTGGTCTCTGCAAGTATCTAGCTAACTTACTCAGCCTGGAATCTGATCACCAAAAGGTTTTCATAATCCTGTCTGCTTGCTCACATCATTGTTCTTGCTTCAACCTCTCCATGAGTCACCTCCTGACTCCTGTCATCACAGATGAGAAACCATCTCAGTGCTCCAGCTTTTCCTCTCTCAAGACAGCCCTCTTCAATATCAGGTGATTGAAGAGGATGGAGCAGACCCTGATAACGTGGGAGACACTGCTGTATAATGCAACACACTGCCTGAGCAGTTCATTCATCTGAATCTCATTGGTTAGTTCGATCATCTGTCAAGTTCTGCTTGCGTACTGGATGAATTTCTCTGTACAGCCTTAAACCAATTTGTGTTTAGTCTGTGTAGTGTAGAGGACACTGTATTGTGAACAGTTTATTAACCTGAAAGTAGTGCAAGTAAATCACTACTTCACCTGGAACTCCTTTCTTTGAACTCCTTTAATCTTTGAACCCTCTGAAAGGGGTTGCATTCCACTAACAATGAAATCTTGTGTATCCTCACTATCTTTTATCACACCACTAGCAATCGTGCCTGCAACTGTCTAGGCATATAGCTCTGGAACCTGTTCTCTAAATACCTCCACATCCCCCATTTTCATAGATTGTCTCTATTTCTACCTGCTCGATTGAATATTTAGTCCCATGTCTTAAACTCTTTGTTGGTTCAATGACATTTTGATAGTTTTCTTGTAAAGGGTCTTTTAGCTCTATGTTTATATTTAAGAGTGTGGTTCTGTTTGGTGCAGTACATGTTTCAAATGTGTGATGTCAATCCAGTCTTGCAAATTGATTAAAGTCCAAAGTCAATTGGTTACCATTCTAATATGGCTATAATTTTGGCATTATTTAAATTTTTTAAGTTCATCATTAAATGTTATATCTGCTCTCTAAAAATAGGAGTTTGACAAATAAAGCAACTTTGGCTGCTATTACTGTCTCTGCACATTTACCATTGTCATTCAAAGATGGATGGTAATGGTATATGTCAGTATATTTTACAGAATTTATTAACCAAATAAATCAATAATTCAAGGTACAAAATCTCAAAAGTATTACTGTGGAAAATAACCCCAGAAGATTTCAGAAAAGGACATTACCATAAATTTGTGTTTGCAATTGGCATGACATAATATGCTGCAACGTGAGCTCAGTGCTACTAGGTTGTCCTTGTGAAATGAGCTCAGCAAATAGAGATAATGGTTAATGGAATCGTCCCATTAATTTTAATAGGTGAGCAATCAGCCAATCTCTCTATTACGTAACTTTCTTTTGCCCTCTGTTCTTTCCACATCCACTGTACCCAAGGAATTCCATAGGCCAAACAGAAATAAGAAAATCTAAATTGTCAATCTTTCTCTGACAGGTACTCGCTCATTCTGTTATGCATTTCCAGTTTTTTTTGCTACTTCTTAAAATAACTTAGAATATTACTGCGATGTTCTTAAAAATGTCTATCATTCAGTATTAGTTGGAGTGGCAAATGTGAAAGTATGGTGGCCTAAATATAGTCGGGCTTAATAACTCCAACCAATTTGGAAAGTGTTTACAACAGAGAAGTACTCCTTTGACAAGTAGTTGTTCCTCAAACTATACCCTCTTCAAGGTGATAGTAAATTACCATAATTTTAAGAAATTTTGAAGTCACCATCTGTGAATTCAATAAACATTCTTGTGATGAGAAAAAGATATAAATCTTTTGTGTCTTAAATCTTTTGCCTTAATGTCTTTAAAAGAATTAGAGATTGGTACATTATTTGTCACAATGTAGTCCACCTCCATTCCTAACCCATTAGCACTTCAAAAAAAATTTACAGATGTCACAGGTGATTCATATAACAAAGCACCACACCAGGGTTGAGGTTCTATGAGGCCCCAGTGAGCAGCCTTGGAATTTGAGTAGAGGGATAAGAAAATAACCTGGTGTGCATCCACATCCCACCCCATTATCACTGGCATTTTTCCAATGGTTGGGTAAGTCATTGATAGGCTGCCTAACCTTAAGCTACTGGAGACAATTAAGTACTCAATTAAAAGCCCTTTAAAGGCCTCCTCCTAGATCAGTTTTTTCCTGCAAGTTCAGGGTGACAAGTCTGCACTTTGTGGCCATTCTGGTGACAAGCATTGCAACTTTTGAAAGAACATCTCCTTCCCACTAACTCTATCCCTAACCTAACCACATTGTCAAATCAACCATTTCCACTCTCTTGCTGGGGCTGGTCTGATTGGCCTCAATAAGGCTCAAGCCTCTCTTTCTGCACTGAGGCCTCTCTTCCATTGTGTTTATTGAGGACTGCTGTGGTTCCTGCTGCCTTCAGCCATTGGCAAAGTTGTAGTTGAAGGGTCATTTCAGAAAGGCAAAGACCACAACTGTAGACTATTAATTCCTTGATCAACATAAAATTCAGTCATGGTTTCCATGTCCACAGGAGGAAGGTGACCTTGGACTTTCCACACAATGAATGTAGCCACAAATGCCCATATAATCTTGGTCATAGTTTCACATGTTGGCATTATACTATGGAAAACAGATTCGATGTTGATGATCTTATTGAATGTTATAACAAGCTTGAGAGACCACATTATCTATTCCTTCCTTTATTACTTGTATCCTATATAGTATGTGGATAAATTGTCCACGGGTCCACTGCTTTAAGTCCCCATTTGGACCAAGGAGAGCCATTGTATATTATCTACCTGAACTGAGATAAGAAGAAACTTCTTCAGCCAGAGACTGGTAAATCTATGGAATTCATTGCCACAGAAGGCAAAGTCATTGAGTATATTAAGACCGAGGTAGATAAGTTCTTGATTGTCAAGGGGCTCATGTGTTACGGGAAGAAAGCAGGTGAATGGGACTGAGAAACTTATCACTTATAATTGAATGGCAAAGCAGACTCAATGGGCCAAATGGCCTAAATTCTGCTCCTATGTCTGATGGTCTCGTGGTTTTAAAAAGCAGAATGATCTTACTTATTTGCAGGTACACGCCACTAGAGTTTATTATGTCAAATAAGTAAGTTTTACAAGCTCTGAAACAAAAGATAACTAAACTGCCAAATCCAATATCAGTTTAATGCAACTGGAATTAATGCTGACAGGAATAGAATTTCCCTAATATATATTTATATGGAAGTTTCAGTAATATTAAAAGCCATTTTAATGAGATGACAAACTGTAAAATAATGTTTGTGTGACAAAGGATCACGAAGAGCTAGGACCGTGTTAATAAAATTATGAGACACTTTGTCTCAGAAATGATCCACAAAACTGGGGACGTTCACATGAATTTATTAAATTGATGAATGGGCTGATATAGAAGTAAAAGCTTTAATCTTTTATTAGTATTTTTAATTTAAGATCCCAGATCAATTAATGAAGGTATACTTTATTTGATATATTTGACAATAGGAAAATATAAGGTTGATAACTTGAGGAACAATTGCGGTGGCACGGTGGCTCAGTGGTTAGCCCTGTTGCCTCACAGCACCAGGGTCCGAGGTTCAATTCCAGTGTTGGGTGACTGTCTGTGTGGAGTTTGCATATTCTCCCCGTGTCTGCATGGGTTTCCTCTCACAGTCCAAAGATGTGTGGGCCAGGTGTTAGGTATATCATTCAGAGGGAAATGGGTCTAGGTGGGTTACACTTCCAAGGGTTGGTGTGGACTGGTTGGGCCGAAGGGTCTGTTTCCGCACTGTAATCTAATCTAATAATTACCTAATGTATGGTCTGAAATGTTGGTGAATTATAAAGAAGACACAATTGCAGATAAGTCTGAATGTTCCAATGTGGACCTAAAAGCATTAGAATGGAGTATTTTCCAAATGGTGAGGAAAAACTTGTTTTTGTGGCTAGGTTAGATTCCCTACATTGTGGAAACAGGCCCTTCAGCCCAATAAGTCCACACCATTCCTCCAAAGAGTAACCCATTTTCCTCTGACTAATGCATCTAACACTATAGGTAATTTAGCATGGCCAATCCACCTGACCTGCACATCTTTGTGACTGTGGGAGGAAACCAGAGAACCCAGGGGAAACCCAAGCAGGCACAGGGAGAATGTGCAAACACCACAGAGTCAGTCACCCAAGGTGGGGATCGAACCCGGATCCTTGGCCCTGTGAGGCTGCAGTGCTAACCACTGAGCCACCGTGCCACCCAGCTAAGCAGAGTGGTTCATGGATACAAGTAATTACTTTACTGAAAAATAGTGGACAGGTATGAAAATAATTAAAATGTCTAATGGGAACATTAGCCTTTATCTCAGGGGTGTTGGGGTGGCTGGAATACAGATGGGTGAACGTTGAGCTACGACTGTCCAAGTAAGATGATAAAATGAGTTAATAGAAGAGAGAACGAGGAATTGCTTTATCTCATGAGCAATTCCAGATCATGGGGAAATAATCTTTAAAATAAATCTGGATTTTCAAGTGTGATGTCAGAGGAATTTTTCACTCAAAAGAAAAGTTGACATCTGGAATTTTTATTTTTCAGATCGTACATTAAAATGAGGCACCATCTGCCTGTTGGGGTGGATATAAAATCTCAAAATACAGCAGCCCTTGTATCCTGGCCAATGTTTATGCTATAAACCACATCACAAAAATAGACGATACAGACACTGTCACAGAGCTGTTTGTTGGAGTTTGCTGTGTGCAATTTAGCTGCAGTATTTGTTATGTCATATCAGTGATCAAGCTTCAAAACATAATTCATTGGCTGTAACATATTTAGAGACACTTAATAGTTGTAAAATACATGAATATACATTTCTTTCAAAATGATTATTGAGGTTAGAACAATTGAAAATCTAAAAACTGAGATAATTTAATACTAGTTAGGCAAATGTATTAAAGAACATGAAACCAAGAAAATTAGTTGGAATTAAAGTACAGATCAGTTATGATTTAATTAAATATTCGTACAGAGTTCAAAAGAATGATTACTTGATGTTACATTCTCCAGGATTTAAAAATCATCAATCCAGTCAATAATAATAATATCGGAGGTGATACCACAGTATTGTTGTCACTGTACTAATAATCCAGGATAACGCATGGGCTTGACACCCATCAACAGCAGGTAGTGAAATTTGAATTTAACTTCTAACATTCAGCAATGCAGTTTACTCCAAACCACCCTCTGGAATAGCCTGGCAACATACTCAGTTGTTTTAAAAATGTGAGAAAGTCTAAGGAAATGAATGAAGTCAGATGGACCACCCGGAATCGATCCAGTCACCAGAAACGCACAAACCCTGCAAACAACCCCTTACTAATATCTGGGGATGGTACCAAAACTGGGAGTGTTGTCCCAGAGACTTCTAAGCAAAGTCTGACATTGTCATCCTCATGGACTCATGCTTTACAATGTCTCAAACACCACCATCACCATCTCTGGATATGTCCTGTCCTATCAGACGGGCAGACCTACCAGATGAAGTAGCACACGTGGTATAGAGTTGAGAGGGTGTTCCTCTGGAGTCTTCAACGTTGACCCCAGATTCCATGAACTCACATGGACAGGGGAACCTGCTGCTGATTACCATTTACATTCCTCCTTCACTCAAGTAACTATACTCTTCCATGGTGAACACTACTTGAAAGATAAAATGATGTTGTCATAGGTATCGAATGTAATTTTACTGCCGAGGAACCTCATTATTCATCACTGGGAGTGAATCAGCAGCACCGAGCAGGCTGTGTCTTGAAGGATTTAGTTGCGGGTTGGGTCTGTGGCAGGTGGTGATCACTGCACAGTTGTGGAGATAAAATGGAGACAAAGTTTTACCTTCTCAATGAGGATAGTGTCCATTGTGTTGTGTGGCACTACCACTATGCTAAATGGAAAAGGCCTTGAATGGATCCAGCAACTCAAAAATGGGAAATGCTGAGCATCACAAGATGCAAAATTGCACTCAATCACAATCTATAATCTCAGGATGCAACTTACCAACATTCCCCACCCCCCCACTCCACCTGCCACATCTCCCCATTCTCATAGTACCAATCAGCTGTGAGATTAACCCTGGTTCAATGAAAAATGTAGGAGGAAACGTCAAATGTAGCAGCAAAAAAAACTTAAAAATTAGTGGAGAAGCTGCAATACTGGACTAATGCATGTTCCACAGCAGCAAACAGAATAAATGGATAGGACCAAGCGATCCCAAAACCAACAAATCAGTCCTTAATAAAACAAAGAACTGTGGATGTCGGAAATCTGAAACAGAAATTGCTGGAGAAATTCAGCAGTTCTGGAAACATCAAGGATAGAAAACAGAGTCAGTGCCTTGAGTCCTTATCCCTGCAGCCCTAAAATGAATCATGGTGGTCAATTAAATAGCTAACAGGAGGCAGAGGATCCACAAATGCACCTATTCCCAATGATGGAGGAGCCGAGCACGACATTGCAAAAGCCAAGGTGGATGTGTTTGCATCCATCTGCAGCCAGAGGTTGACTAGTGATCCAACCATGCCTGATCCTGAGGTCCTCACCATCACATATGCCAGTTTTCAGCTAAATTGATTTATAAAATGCATTATCAATAAATGGCTGAAAACACTGGGTACTGCAAAGGCTATGGATGCTGACAACATTCAGCCAAGAGTACTGATGGCTGGTACTCCAGAATTTGCTGTTCCCTAGCCAAGCTGTTTCTGTGTATCTACAACACTTGCATTGACAAAGTAATGTGGAAATTCATGCAAGTGCATGTGTCCACAGATTCAACCCAAACAATAACCACTCCCATTAGTCTACTCTTGATCACCAAGAAAGTGATAAGGCTGTTGACAGTGCTATCAAGTGACACATGCTCATAAATAGCTTGCTCACTGAAGCTCACCTTGGGTATTGAGAGATCCACTCAGCTTCTCGTTACAGCCTTAGTTCAAACATGGACAACAGAGCTAAACAATGCAGCATTTGACCAATAGTTGCACCAAGGACCCAAGCAAAGCTGGAGTCATGAGAAGGAAGAGGATTTTCTCTACTGGTTAGAGTCATTACTAGCGTAAAGGAACATAGTTGTGGCTGTTGGAATTTAATCATTCCTGCCCCAGGATATCTCTGTAGGAGTTTCTCAGTATCCTCGGTGCTACCATCTTCAGCTGCTTCATCAATGGCCTTCCCTCCATCAAAACGTCAGAGGCAGGGTTTCTCACTGATGTTAACACTATGTTCAGCATGTTTTATGATTCTTCAGATACTGAAGCAGGCTTGGTCCAAATGCAACAAGACCTGGACCACATTCAGGCTGAGGCTAAAAGGAAGTGCATAACCTTCATGCCATACAGTTGCTGAATGAGAACCATTTTCCACAAGACAAAATCTAACCATTGCCCCTTGATGTTCAATAGCAATACCATTGAATCCCTTGCATTCAGCTGAGGTTACCAATGACCAGAAAATTAACTTGACTATCTAAATAAATACGACAGTTAAAATAGCAGGTCAGGGAGTTGAATATAATAAATCCTGCTTTCTCAAAAAATTGTTTCCCGTAACAATGCCCAAATCAGGACTGTGATGGAATATTCCCCACTTGCCTGGATGAGTGCATCATTGCAACCACTCAAGAAGCTCAACATCATTCAAGACAATGTACCTGCTTGATGAGCACTACATTCAATACATTCAACCAGCACTTCCTTCAACACTGACACACAGTGTGTGCCATGTACAAGGTACATTGCAGTAACTCACACAGTTTCCTCCAACATCATCTTCCAAACAGGTGACCATCAAGGACAAGGGCAGCAGATACTTCACAATACCATGATTTGTATGTTCCCCTCCAAGCCAGATACCATCCTGACTTGAAAGTATAACACTATAACTTCACAGTTACAGGGTTAAAATGTTGGAATTCCCATCCTAACAGCACTATGGGTACATCTACACAACAGAGGGCTACAGCAGGACAAAATAAAACCACCTCTTCAAGGGCATTAAGGATCTTCAAGTCAGTGATGCCCACATCCTGTGAATGAATGAAAAATAGAGCAAATAGCATTCATAGCAATAGGAGTTTGAAATCGCTCCACTTTCAGCACATTCTTGAAATAGAATACCTTTATTCATAGCAGAGTCAGGAAAAAATAAAGTCGTAAGGTAAATCTTTAAATAAAACAGAAATATTTTGAAGAAAGTCACCAGGTCTGGCAGCATCTGTAGTGAGAGAAACAGAATTAATGTGACATATCCAATTTGACTTCTTCAGAACTGAAAAGAGAGAAAAGTGTGATGGGCTTTAAGCTGTTAAAAACAGAGGAGGGACAAGTGGTACCAATGGGAAAGTTAAGGAATGATTAGATGGGGAGAGAGATTAGAGATCAAAGGGGTCATTAATCCAAAAGGCAATAATAGTGGTCCAAGTTGTGGGAAAAATACCAGGCAGTGATGCAGAGTATGTGTTGAAATCCAAAAATAAAATCAGCTCTGATTGAAAGCAAAAGCATGAAAACAAGTAATCAACACTGGGGAGAAATGAAATCAGAGTGCAGAACAGTGTTCAGATTCTGAATTGTTGAATACAAGGTGAGTAATGGACTGGTGCAGCAACTGCTCTGCCCAGGACCATACAAAATTATAGAAGATTGTTTGCACAACCCAGACCATCAGGGAAGCCAACCTCCCATCCATGGACTCCATTTACACTTCTCTTGTTGAGGAAATGCTGCCAACATTATCAGAGACCCCTCCCACCCCGGTAATGCTCTCCTACAATCTCTTCCATCAAGTCAAAGACACAGAAGCTTGAACACATGAACCAACAGGTTCAAGAACAGCTTCTTTCCTGCTGTTATTATGCTGCTGAATGGACCTCTCTAACTTAAAATAATGTTGGTCTTAATTTGTGCACCTCCTGTGCAGCTGTAACCTTGTACGCTTTGTTCTGCCTATGATCCGTACGTCATTGTTTGCTATGATCAGCCTGTACTGCTCACAAAATGAAGCTTTTCACTGTACTTCGCTAAATGCGACTACAATAAATCAAATCAAGTCAAATCAAATCAAATCAAATGTCAACACTATCAGGCTAGAAATTGGCTAAATAGAGAATGATGCATTCCTCCAGCTTGTGTTGGACTTCACTAGAACACTGCAATGGACCCGGGAGAGAAATATAAATGCAACAGTAAGAAATTATATTGACATGCTGAGCAACTGGGAAGATAAGGTTCGAAGAAGAACTACAGTGGACATGGGATGTTAACTCTGTTTCTCATTCTCCACAGATGACAGTAAAAATACTGGATATCTCAAGCACTTTATTTTGATTTTAGGAAGGGTGGTTCAAGCTTTCAGGCAGAATGGAGATGCCCTGCAAGGTAGTTGCTTTTGGTGTCACCTCAGTGGATGAGACTGGATTGTGAGTAGTGAATACAGAAGACAGGTTGGAGTCAAACCTGACAGAACGGATGATGTTTATGGCTGTTGGAGATCAACATCTCAGCTCCAGCCTGACAATTTTCAGCTACTTCATCAAAGACCTTGCCTCCATCATAAGATCAGAAATGGGAATGTTCACTGCATTATGTTTCACACTATTTGCACTTCCTCAGATACTGAAGCAGTCCATATCTAATGACAGTAAGATCCAGACAATAGCCAGAGTTTTGCTAGCGACAAGTGGCATTCATATCACACAAGGCATGATCATCACCAGTAAGAACAAATATAATTAATCTAACTGCCCTTGACAAGTAAGTGGCATTATCATCACTCAGTCCTTCACAATCAACATCATGGAGCTTTCCATTGCCTGAATGAGTGAAGTTCCATCAACATTCAAGATGTTTGACACAATCCAGGACAATCTGGCACACTTGATTGGCATATCGTTCTATAAGCATGCACAGTTTCCCTGACCAAACGGACATTATAAGATGCAATAGAGAAATTCACACAGCTTCTTCCGACAATGCACATCAAACCAATAACCAGTACCACTGAAGGGCAAGGGCAACAGATGCATGGGAACACTACCACCTGCACATTCCCCTTCAAGCCACTCACCATCCTGACTTGGAAAGAAGTAACTGTTCCTTCAGTGCTACTGCTTCAAAATTTGAGGACTTCCTCCCCTATGGCACTGTGGGTCTAACTGTATTAAAGGGATGGCACTGATTCAAGTAGGCAGCTCACCATCACCTCAAGAGCAACAAGAGGTGAGCAATAAATGATGGACAAGCCAACAATGTTGCCTGAAGAATGAATTAAAAGACTAGGCAAATGAAGTAGAGATAAGTAAATTATCTATGACCTCGAACAGTGAAGAGCAAGGAGGGAAAGGGAAACTGTTATTCCTCCTGTGATTGCATGGGAAGGTGGTACAAGTGGGATAGGTATCGGAGCGTGACAAAGCAGTGTATGAGGGTGTCATTGGAGGGAATGGTCCTGTTGAATGTTGACATAGAAGACAAGGAGAAAATACATTTGGTAGTGACATCATGCTTAAGGTGGTTGAACTAGCAGATTATGATCCTAGCGAGTTTTGAGAAAATTTGTAGCTCAGGTTGAGGTTCTGGATGTCGGTTTGCTTGCTGAGCTGGAAGGTTCATTTCCAGACGCTTCGTCACCCTACTAGGTAACATCTTCAGTGGGCCTCCGGGTGAAGCACTGTTGATAATTTCTGCTTCTCTACTTATTTGTTTAGGTTTCTTTGGGTTGTTGATGTCATTTCCTGTGATGACATCATTTCCTATGGTGATATCATTTTCTGTTCTTTTTCTCGAGGATGATAGGTGGGATCTAACTTGATGTGTTTGTTGATAGAGTTCTGATTGGAATGCCATGCTTCTAGGAATTCTCATGCGTGTCTCTGTTTGGCTTGTCCTAGAATGGATGTATTGTCCCAATCAAAGTGGTGTCCTTCCTCATCTGAATGTAAGGATACTAGTGAGAGAAGGTCATATCATTTTGTGGCTAGTTGATGTTCATTTCTCTTGATGGCTAGTTTGTCCAATGTAGTGTTCATTCAATGTCCGCAGTCTGCAGATTTCTCACCAACAAACCCAAACAAGCAGACAAAATGCATCCAGAAACCCTAGCCACTCTCCCCTACATCAAAGACATCTCAGAAATGACTTCCAAACTAATCAGACTACTTGGCATCATGGTAGCTCACAAGCCCACCAACACTCTAAAACAGCAGCTAATGAACTTGAAAAACCCTATACAGACAACAAGCAAAACAATATCAGAACAGGTATGAAAGAGACAGAGAAACTGGGAGGTTTGAATGGATTCCATGCAAGAAGTATGGGGGAAGAGTGTTATAGATTTAACTGTGAGAGTCAGTTAGCTTGTGAAATAGAATTGATGGGGTCGATTTTGGTAGGGTTAGAATTAGCATGTTTGATAGTCTTGAAACAAGTACTGCTGTAAGGCAATTTCTTCCTAGTATGGTAGAATCCTTGACCAAGGATGGTTTTAGGAAAGTTAGATCAATAGTTGTAACCCAACAAATTATTTTAGCATGTTATTCATTGTTACGCAGACCAAGGAGATATTGAAAGCTTGAGGCCAGAGAAGGTGATTGGGTCACCATGGAAACAAGCAGTCTCAAAGCTGAATGTTGAGGTAACCTGTTTGAAATTGAGTGTTGTAAATGTGCACTGCAGACTATGCATTCCTATGTTGCTCTTTGGGTAATTTAAATTTTCTCCGCTGTATATGCTCAATACTTTTCTTGACTGGCTCAAGCAAATTTGAGAGATTTTTTTCCCCACAATAGTCATGGAGAAAAGTAAATCTTTTCTGTGCAGCTGTTAAAACCTAGATCAGACAGAATTCTTTTAATAATGACAAATTTCTGACTTCCACCTTTACAGAAATACTTTGAATAATAAAACTGCAAGAAACTGCAAAGTTATTGAGGCACCTGCACAAATCATAATTATAACCAACTTTATAACCAAAGTCTAGGCATCATACATAAAGTACTATATTCCAAGCATTTTACCTTCCAAAGTAGGACAAGTTTGAGTTATGTCATGGAAGTATAATTGATTTTCACTGAATAGATAGGCTGAATGGTCTTTTTCCATTTCATATTTTCCCTGATTATCATTTTCACATTAACAATGCTAACTCTTCCCTCATGTTGAAACTTTTGAGCATAGCTTGAGGCAATAATCCTACAACCTTCACAATTTTTATTTCTGCTGCATGTGTTTTGTCAGATCAATGTGTATACAGCTCACTATCCTTCTTATTGATGTTGGTGGCATTGTACTTCTGCCAATTAATTTGGATGGAGCTGCTTACCAGTGCATTAGTAATAGATTGTGAACCAGTCAAGACTTGATCAGAGATTTTTTCTTTCAAATGCATGACAGCATTACCTTCTCACAATATATTCTAACTCTGCTCAAGGCCTATACTCTGTGCTGCAAATGCATAGCAGGTATTTTGACATAACATTAATTTTAGTGGTTTGGCATATAGTGGAGGTTTTCCAAGTTAAATTTAATTAGTATGTTCCAAGACACTGATGTTGCATTCAGTTAGCATTATTGAAATTTTAATTGGTCCAGAAAATAATTGTTTTCTGAACAGTACTATGAAAAGAATTGTGTATGCTGACCCAGATTCAACATTGCCGATATCCAAGTTAATATATAACATGAACCAAAAAGAAAGTTTAAACTGGATGTATGATTTTACCAACAGATTTGCTGTTTGAAAAAGCTAACAAACATGTTTATTGTTTCAACAAAAGAGTGTGGTGTAAAAAAATCAATAATTGATAAATTGATAACCTTTTTCTTAAAATTCTTACTGCCTTTATTTCCAGTTAGGCAAGAAATTACTGTGGATTTTGCAACTCCAAAATAGGTAACACAAAGTTGAATGCAACTCTCCAATGCAGTATTCCAATCCAGAAGAGAGACCGAAGAGTGACATAACATTTGTTTAACCTCTCCTTGGGAATCCTTGGGAACCAGCTAGCAAACTTTAGGCATCATTTATCTTTGTTAATAAGTCCTGTGCACCTAAATTTGATTTTATTTTATTTTATTTATTTATTATCATGTGTATTTTGTTACAAAATATGGTGAGAAGTGTTGTATAGTGTCTCCACTCTCCAGCACAATCTGAGAACACAGAAAAAAATAATCAAGAACATAGAATATAAGGATAAAAGAAGAAATAAATAAAGAAAACGTGTTCAACTCTGCAGTCCTTCTTGTTAAGTGCTCCGTCATGGGCCATGGGCATGGGTGACCAGGCATCCCTTTGTTGCTCTGCCACCGCTGGAATGAAGATTGCCACTCTTCGGTGCCACCTTACCTTCACCAATGCCCTCACACTATGAGTCCTCACTGGACCTTGCTGGGTAACACATTGGCTCAAACTCAATTCTGCCACCACCATGAGCCTGCTTTGAGCCCCCCTCATTGACGCAGCTGCTGCAACTGCCATTGGGTCTACGACTGGGCCTAAACTCACCTGTGCAGTTACCTCCGCCAATCTGGATGCAGACACTGCCAGGAACCCAAACTGGCCTCTGCTGCAGCAGCCATGAATCAGCGCTAATCAATGCAGAAGCCCCTGGGAACTCAAACTCTCTCTGACATTGCTGCCACATGTCCATTCTGGGTCCAGTCCAGTCCATGCTGGGCCCACTTGCCACCTCCAATGCCATCACCAATATCAAGCTACATAGGGACCCTTTTGCTAAATTAATATTTGTAGACTCCAGAAATGATAATCTTTAAACCCATCCAACAAATCATGGCAGGAACAAATGTACAACCAACTTCAATCAGTATTTAAAAAAATTCTTAACACCATCTGGTTAATCAATCTAAGCTCCTAGAGCATCTTTGGGTCAAACTTTAAGGTATTTTGGCAGGTGTGTTGCCTGTGGCATCCTTTTGCAAAGCGAGTTTCTAGAGGGCAAGATGAATTTCAGACGATCAATTTTTGGCAAATGCTGAATGGGGGAATGCTTAGTTAGAGACAAAAAAAACCTGCAGATGCTGGAATCCAAGGTTGACAAGCAGGAGGCTGGAAGAACACAGCAAGCCAGGCAGTATTTGGAGATGGAGAAGTCAATGTTTCGTGTGTAACCCTTCTTCAGGACTTGTACTTGAAGTTTCTGAAGCTGGAGGAAATGCTGCAGCAAGGAAGGCAGCAATGAACGGCTTGATGAATGGAAAGACAGGTAATCTCACAGCATGTGGGTTCGCAGGAACTGAACCTGAAGCTCCCAGTGGATCATGGTATCAGGCAGGTACATTACTGACTCTTTCCAATTGTTGAAGTGAGAATTGGTGTGCTTGCTTTGCTCTGTACTGCCTGTGGCAGTGATTATCACTTATTTTTGAAACATTCAAGTGATTTCCAAAAGGCTTCTTGTGGCATCAAGAAGCACCAGGTGCTTGACTGTGCACATGAGAGTCTAATATGTCACCAATGCTTGATTTTTAAAGTGCCAACAATTCTCTTTAGCACCTGACAAGCAGAAAGAATGAGCACCAGGATTGGCCCACCTATTGGATTCCAATAGATACAGGCAGCATACATGGTAACATAGTCCATTGCCCCTCCCATAACAAATCAGCATTGTTTTTCATGAGGTTGTGCTTCCACTTCATGTTCAGATTGCTTTTTTAAAACAGAGAGCATATCTGTGCCTTATTGCCAATAGTTGTCAAGTTGTGTGTATACAGTGCCAGTTCCCAATTCTCATTCTGTTCCACTGAGACCATCAAGTGCCTTAGGCGTGATGCTTATCACCTCACAAATGCCTCATGTCTTCACTCAGGGAACTGGAGAAAAACCGTGTCAGTACAATAGAAATCATTTAGCAAAGAACAAGTCATCGGCGTCTGAAACAATGGTTCTGGACAGTTCACGAGGGGTCCATCAGTACAGTTCAGAGTGAGCTTCAACATTTGTGATCAATTGCTGCATATACCATGATTTTGCTGTCAGTGTCGTCTTTTTTTTGTTGCACATGCCTATCTATTTAAATGGCTTTATCTATAAATTTAAATTGGTGAGCAGCCTACAGTAACATTATGTGCAGCTGCACACACGTCTTATAGGGAACATTGCTTTTATACAGATAGGGAAAGAGAAAGGGTTGACGTGGTGTTCTCTGAGAAAGAAGAAGGGGAACAGGAAAATGAGAATGGGTTGATGCACCAGAGGATGAATGAATAATACACAGACCAGCTGTGAAAGCTGGAGGGCAGCTAAAGACTCAGTAGAGATACTCCAGGTCTTTTCTTCCCAGAAGTTCAACATTCTTTCCTTCTATTTGACCTCATTCTGATATCAGATAAAACAATATCCTCAAATGGTGAAACTTTGCTTGTGTTCCTGTTACATCACCAAGATTTTGAAGACTATCAACTTTACAACTACTCATTTTTCCAGTTCCTAAAGACTCTTCCCCTAATTTGACATCATGAATGTCCATCTGCAAATCTACACTTGTGTGTTTTTGCTTGTTCTGGTGTTCCAATGCTTACTGTTTGGAAAGCGGAAGGCTGATAAGCTCCTGCTAAGGACCTTTGAGATGGGCATGGTAGACTTTGAGGAATTTTGGCCTTTGAGGACAAGGCATGTCCATCTCAGGTCGCCCAGTGTAATCAATGCAATAATGGATAGCAATTGTGCCTCTGAGTTAGATGGTTGTAGATTCAAATCCCATGTCATAAGCTTAGCACAAAATCAAAGCTATTTCCTTTGCTTCTGCATCATTCTACTCCCACTTTGTTTTCAGCACTGCACTATCAAAGATGATGCTTTCACATGAGACACTAAGCAAAGGATCAGCCTTTTCATTTCTGTGGGGACCAAAGATGCCAAGAGACATGCGGATGAATGGCAATGAGAGACAAGGTTGACTATGATCATATTGTTTAGCGTAGCAGTCTCTGTGGTCTGAATGGCCTATTCCTGCTCTGATTTTCTCTGTTCCTACATTGCATGTAAAAAATTCCATGCACTTTGAAGAAGTTTCCCTGATTTTCTGCCCAATATTTATCCCTCAGTCGATATCATTAAAATAGGGTTGTTCTATTATGACCTGTGGGAGATTTCTGTATTCAAACTGGTTACCATGCTTCTTGCATTTCAGCACATTAGTCCTCTTTATCCATAATGTAGGGCTTATCTCTGTGCTTGGTTTCTGCCAGGCTGTCAGCACAAATGAATATCCAAACCATAAGCATTTTGTAACAGGGAAAATCAAAAGGATCTCACTTCTCCAGTGCATTTTTCTTCTATGATTTCGGGTAAATGCCTGACTAACTCTAACAAGATTAGTTCCTAAGTAATTGGATTGTGTATTAAATTAGTGCAGTCAACTCAGCTAACTTACAAAATGATGTCTTTATGTTGCAGGTTGAGCAATTTTGTTCAGCAGTTTGAGTTAAAAGAGTCAGTTCCACATCATTGGGTTTGATGCCCATGCACTGTCAAACAGAGTTTGATATGTACTCAGTGGGTCGTTTGAATTCATGAAGCTTTTGTTTCTTAACTTATCAAGAGTTTTAACTTAAGTAAAGAGAGTCCAGATGCTCCTACCTGAGATCTGAAAACATTTAAAATTTAATGGTTGGGAACAGGGTCTGTTGCAACCATACAAACAAATACATGCAGAACTTTCTCTTGGTTGATCAGGCTGTATTCCTGACGAAGGGCTTTTGCCCAAAATATCGATTTAACTGCTCCTCAGATGCTGCCTGAACTGCTGTGCTTTTCCAGCACCACTCTAATCTAGACCCCGGGTATGGAATTAGCCAACTGTGTATCATATTCTTGGTTAGGAGCTTATGTTCTATCTATTTATCCAGGAGTGCATTTTTTTATGTTATCATTTTAGTTATTAAAATTTTTATGCAGATTTGTAATTTGGTAAAACATAAATCTATACCTGTCATAAGGACAGAGGTAGGAATGTTGATTGCTGATTTCACAATGTTCAATATCATTCATGACTCCTCAGGTACAGAAGTATTCCGTGTCCAACTGCAAGAAGACCCAGACAACATCCAGAATTTGGCTAATAAGTGGAAAGTAACATTCATACCATACAAGTGCTGAGCATTGACCATTTCCAACAAAACAGAATTCTAATCTGGATGGTGCAGTGACTCAGTGGTTAGCACCGCTGCCTCACAGCACCAGGGAACCCATTCAATTTCAGTCTCAGACAACTGTCTGCGTGGAGTCTGCATGCTCTCCCCATGTCTGCGTGAGTTTCATCTGAGTGGTCCGGTTTCCTCCCATAACCCAAAGATACTTAATGGCAATGTCTGAGGAAGTGTTGCTGAACAAAGAGACCTTGGAGTGCAGGTTCATAGCTCCTTGGAAGTAGTCACAAATAGATAGGAAAGTGAAGAAGGCATTTGGTATGCTTTCCTTTACTGGTCAAAGTATTGAGTATAGGAGTCGGGAGGTCATGTTGCAGCTGTACAGGACATTGGTTAGGCCACCTTTGGAATATTGCATGCAATTCTAGTCTCCCTCCTTTCGGAAGGATGTTGTGAAACTTGAAAGGGTTCAGAAAAGATTAACAAGGATGTCGCCAGGGTTGGAGGATTTGAGCTATAGGGAAAGGTTGGATAGGCTGGGGTTGTTTTCCCTGGAGCATCGGAGCAGTGGGGTGACCTTATAGAAGTTTATAAAATCATGAGAGGCATGAATAGGATAAATAGACACAGTCTTTTCCCTGGGGTGGGGGAGTCCAGAACTAGAGGGCATAGGTTGAAGGTTAGAGGGGAAAGATATAAAAGAGACCTAAGGGACAACTTTTTCATGCAGAGGGTGGTACATGTATGGAATGAGCTGCCAAAGGGAGTGGTGGAGGCTGGTACAATTGCAACATTTAAAAGGCATCTGGATGGGTATATGAATAATAAGGGTTTGGATGGATATGGGCTGGGTGCTGGCAGGTGGGACTAGATTAGGTTGGGATATCTGGTCAGCATGGATGGGTTGAACAGAAGGGTCTGTTTCCATGCTGTACATCTCTATGACTGTATAACTCTATAACAGACTTGGTGGCCTGCACTGAAGAGATTCTATTATTCTAAACTTCACCCCCTGCCATTCAATATTATCTTCGACTATCAACAACCTGAGTCTTACCATTGACCAGAAGCTGAATTGGACCAGGCAATGACTGTACCTGGGAATTATGCAGAAAGTAATTCACCTCCTGATTCCTGAAAAGCCAGTCCACCCATCGACAAGAGATATGTCAGGAAGAGTAATGAAATAGTCTCCTAACAACTGTATGAGTGTAATTCCAAAGACACTCAGAAAACTCAATATTATTCAAACAAAGCGACCTGCCTAACAGCTTCAACATTCACTCTTACCACCACTTTTGCACAGTGGCATCAACATGTACCATCTTCATTACATGCACTTCAGGAACTCACCAAGATCCTATAGATCCTATAGATCCTATAGACGACACCTTCAACCCAATGACCTCTACCATCAACAGTGATAAGAAGAGAAAATACATGGGAATACTAGCATTCGCAAAGTTCCCCTCCAAACCACGCACCATCTTGACTTTTAGAACACTATCGTTATTCCTTCACAATCATAGGGGCCATGTCATGGAATGCCTTCACTAACAGATTGGTGTTGCATACTGCATGGACCTCAGTAGATCAAGAAGGCAGCTCAACATCACATTCTCAAGAGCAATTTGAGATTGCCAATAAATGCTGGCCTAGCCAGCAATGTCAACACTTCTATGAATGGATTTGAACAAATTAACACTGTTTCATAAGCATCAATCCTTATATTGGAAAGACTCATCCCACCACTACCATTTTGTTTGTGGAGCAGACGCGAGCCAAGTCGCCTAATTCTGCTCCTACATCTTGTGGTCCTATGTTTATTGTGTGCTCAATTTTTGGAACACTTCCATTTAGTCTGTAAATGTGGCCTGCACAAACAGTAACTTGTCATTTTAGTTCTATACGCCACTCCCGTTTTGATGCACTGAACTTCTTATACTTGCCTTATCAAATTCAACAGAAGATCAGCAAAGATCAGCATAGCGTGGCACGGTGGCTCAGCGGTTAGCACTGCTGCCTCACAGCACCTGGGACCTGGGTTCAATTCCTGCCTCGGGCAACTGTCTGTGTGGAGTTTGCACATTCTCCCTGTGTCCGCATGGGTTTCCCCCAGGTACTCCAGTTTCATCCCACAGTCCAAAGATGTGCAGGTTAGGTGAATTGACCATGCTAAATTGCCCATAGTGTGGGTGGATTAGTCAGGGGTAAATGTAGGGGAATGGGTCTGGGTATGTTGCTCTTTGGAGGGTCAGTGTGGACTTGTTGGGCCAAAGGGCCTTTTTCCACACTGTAAGGAATCTAAAAAAAACACTCCACGTTGAATTGGACAACTTTTCAGTCTTAACACTAAGTTCAATAATTTCATCTCATAAAACTGGTTCCATTTTGATTGAGAGGACCAGAAACTCAGCAAGTTTGGTAGTTCGGAGAGAAACAAGTAAACATTCTAGGTTCAATGTGACTCTTCGTACATCATAAAACTCAAAAGGTTAATTCTGTTTCTCTATACACAGATTCTTAATTTCCTTAGTATTTTCTGTTTTTATTTCAGATTTCCTGCATCCACCATATATTGCTTTAACCTTTTGTACCTTCTTCCTCTTCATCTCCTTTTGACTGACACCATCAATTGTTTTATCAATTAATCATGTCTGCCTTTCATCCTTTTGTCAATTCTTCCCCTTTCACTGCATCTGTACTTGCTTTAAACCTGTAATGTCTTCAACTATTCCACCTCTGACACATGGAGGATGACCTAAAACACCAACTCTGTTTCATGACAACAGAACATTCAAAACTTATAAATGTATTAGACAAAGCAAATGTGGGTTTATGAAAGGCAAATCTTGTTGAACAAATCTATTTTTTTGAGGATATAACTAATAGAATGGATTTTCAGAAAGGTTTGATAAGATCCCTTACAAGAAGTTAGTTGAAAATAAAAACACAAGGGATACGGATAATATATTGATACTGGATCGAGAATAAGTTGACAAACAGGAAACAAAGATTGGGAATAAATAAATGTTTTTCTATGTATCAGGCAGTGACCAATGAGATATCACAAGGCTTCAACTTTTCAATAGACAATAGACATTATGTGCAGGAATAGGCCATTCTGCCCTTTGAGCCTGCACCGCCATTCATTATGATCATGGCTGATCATCCTTAATCAGTATCCTGTTCCTGCCTTATCTCCATAATCCTTGATTCCACAATCCTTGAGAGCTCTATCCAACTCTTTTGAAAATGAATCCAGAGACTGGGCCTCCACTACCCTCTGGGTCAGAGCATTCCACACAGCCACCACTCTCAGGGTGAAGAAATTTCTCCTCATCTCTGTCCTAAATACCCCGTATTTTTAAGCGGTGTCCTCTGGTTCGGCACTCACCCATCAGCGGAAACATGTTTCCTGCCTCCAGAGTGTCCAATCCTTTAATAATCTTATATGTCCCAATCAGATCCCCTCTCAGTCTTCAAAACTCAAGGGTATACAAGCCCAGTTGTTCCAATCTTTCAGCTTAAGGTAGTCCCGCCATTCCAGGAATTGACCTCGTGAACTTATGCTGCACTCCCTCAATAGCCAGAATGTCCTTCCTCAAATTTGGAGAACAGAACTGCACACAATGCTCCAGATGTGGTCTCACCAGGGCCCTGTACAGCTGCAGAAGAACCTCTTTGCTTTTATACTCAATCACTCTTATTATGAAGACCAGCCTTCTACACTACCTGCTGTACCTGCATGCTTACCTTCATTGACTGGTGTACAAGAACACCCAGATCTCTTTGTACTGCCCCTTTACCTAAATTGATTCCATTTAGGTAGTAATCTGCCTTCCTGTTCTTGCCACCAAAGTGGATAACCATACATTTATCCACATTAAACTGTATCTGCCATGCATCTGGCAACTCACCTAACCTGTCCAGGTCACCCTGTAATCTCCTAACATCCTCCCCACATTTCACCCTGCCACCCAGCTTAGTATCATCAGCAAATTTGCTAATGTTATTACGAATACCATCTTCTATATCATTGATATATTTTGTAAAAAGCTGCGGTCTCAGCACTGATCCCTGCGTTATCCCACTGGTCACTGCCTGCGATTCCGAAATGGAGCCGTTTATCACTACTCTTTGTTTCCTGTCAGCCAACCAACTTTCAATCCAAGTTAGTACTTTGCCCCCAGTACCATGCGCCCTAATTTTGCTCACTAACCTCCTATGTGGGACTTTATCAAAAGCTTTCTGAAAGTCCAGGTACACTACATCTACTGGATCTCCCTCGTCCATCTTCAGAGTTACATCCTCAAAAAATTCCAAAGATTAGTCAAGCATGATTTCCCCCTCATAAATCCATGCTGACTCTGTCCTATCCTGTTACTACTATCCAGATGTACAGTAATTTCATCCTTTATAATAGACTCCAGCATCTTTCCCACCACTGAGATCAGACTAACTGGTCTATAATT
>NC_057710.1:101273222-101303784 GCF_004010195.1 Chiloscyllium plagiosum
GTCGGCTCCAGCACCAGCTGTTCTAAGAATCCATCTCTGAGGCACTCCACAAAGTCTCTTTCTTGAGGTCCAATGCCATCCTGATTCTCCCAGTCTACCTGCATGTTGAAATCCCCCATAACAACTGTAGTAACATTTTTGTAACAGGCCAATTTCAACTCCTGATTCAACTTACATCCAACATCCAGACTACTGTTTGGGGGCCTGTAGATAACTCCCAAGAGGGTCTTTTTACCCTTAGAATTTCTCAGCTCTATCCATACTGACTCTACATCCCCTGATTCTAGGTCCCCCCGCGCAAGGGACTGAATATTGTTCCTTACCAACATGGCCACCCCACCCCCTCTGTCCGTCAGTTTGTCCTTACGATAGCACGTATAGCCTTGAATAAGCATTTCCCAGGCCCTGTCCACTTGAAGCCACGTCTCAGTTATCCCCACAATATCGTAGCTGTCAATTTCTAAAAGAGCCTCAAGCTCATCCATCTTATTTCTAATACTTCGTGCACTCATATATAATATTTTTAATTTGTTACTGCCGTCACCCTTCCCATCAACTCCTATTTCACGCAACCTTACAGCATGATCCCTTTTTGAGTTTTCTGCTTCATTGATACAGTTGTCTTTCTTGACTTCCCTTGTTCTAACTTTCCCTTCAATTTCCTTCTTAAACATCCAGTTTGTTCCCCCCCGCCCGCTACTTAGTTTAAATGCAGCTGTATTGCAGTAGCAAACCTGCCTGCCAGAATGCTGGTCCCCAACCTATTAAGGTGCAAACCGTCTCTCTTATATAACTTATGACATATATAAGTGACCTGGATGAGGGAACCAAGTATAACATTTCCACTATTGCTGATGAGACATATCTGGACAAGATTGTGAGGTGTGTTGAGGATACAAGGAGGCTTCAAGGTGATTTAGACAAATTGAGTGTGAGGAAATGCATATGGTAGGTGCAGTGTAACTTGTATAAGTGTGAAGTTATACACCTCAGTCTGAAAAACACAAAAGTATAATTTAAATGGTCTTAGATTTGGAAGTGTGGATGTACAAAGGAAAGTGCAGTAAGCAGTTTGAAAGGCAAATGATACATTGTTTTTTATTTGAAGAGAATCTGAGTTCAGAAGCAGGGGTACCTTGCTGTAGTTACACGGTGTCTTGGTGAGACCATCCAAAGTTGGCATAGTTGCATGCAGTTTGTTCACCCTACCTAACAAAGGAGATATTTGGCGTAGGGGGAATGTAACATATGTTTATAAGGCTGACAATGGGGATGGCAGGCATGACCTATGAGTAGAGATCTGTTAGAATGGGACTGTATTCAGAAAAGGTTAGAATTGTAGAGAGAAGTTGATTGAAATCATTAAGTTCTAGCAAAACAATACAGACAAGATGAAGGGAGGCTGTTTTCCTTTTGGGAGTCTCGAACCAGGGGACACAGTCTCAGGATTTAGGGTAGACCATTTAGGACTGAGATGAGGAAATGTTTTTTCACTTAAATGGCATCAAACCTATCAAATTCTGTACTACAGAAGACCAAGACTGAACAGATGCAAGAAAGTTATTCTTTTTTATGTATTTCAAAGGCATTACAAGGTATGAAGGGAAAGCAGGATATGGTATTGGGATAGATGATCAGCCATAATCATATTGAATGGCAGAACCTGAATGCCAAATGGCCTACTCTTGCTCCAAGTTTCTATGTTTCTATATTTCTTTCTCAGCTGATGCTGCCTAACTTGCTCAGTATTGGCAGTATTTTCTTTTAATTACCTAATTCAGTACTGTGTAACATGCAATATTCTGTAGGCGTGTATGTTCCCACCATGGAGTGTTTTCACACCAAGAATTCACTTTAAGTGTGAAGGTCAAATTTTAATGGATGGTAAGTTCTGTCGAATTCACTTATCTCCATGATAAAAATTCCCAATATAATCCATTACTTTAAGTTCGTGGTACAATCTGCCTATATAGCATGCAAAACAACACTTTTCACCATATCTCAGTACGTGACAACAATAAATCAATCAATCAAATATAAGGTGTAAATAATTCATGAGTCAGGTGTGATATTAACATTACTAAACAAGTTCTGAGTTCACAGTATGTGTTTTGAATTTGAAATGCATTCAATTTTCAGCTTCCTTAGCTCCTAACCTGAAATCACAGTATGAATACACCATTCCAAAATGGTGACAGAATAGGACTTCTCAGCCAGAGCTCAGCAGCTTCATCCATTTCTTTTCTTTTTTTTTCCTCCTTAGTGTTTTTTTTTCCTTTTTTCTCCTCAGCGATGTTGCGAACACCTAGCCTCAGTGTGGATTCGGACTCTCGGCCTCAGCACGGACCAGCATGGACTCCTCTTGGCCCAGCATAATGGTCTCCCAGCCTGGTGGAGTATCTTCTTGGCCCAGCGTGGTGGTCCCTCGGCTTGGTGTGGCATCCTCTTGGCTCAGCATGGCAGTCTCTCGGCTTTGGTGTGGCATCCTATTGGCCCAGCGTGATGGTCTCTCAGCAGCCCAAGTGGTGGTCTCCTGATATTGCTGTCTTTCTGCCCAGCCTTGCGATGTTTCCAGAATGGTCTGCAGCTTTGAGAGCCTCAAGTTGAAGCCTGAACTGATGTGGAGTTAAAGCCCAGAGCAGACTAGAGCTAGGTGCCGAAGTGGACTGGGTTGGATGCACTGTTATTCTGAACTGTTTACTTCTTTACTTTTCCAATTTATTCCTATGATCTGTAATGCTGGGCTTTATTTCTTGACTTTTCTAATTTATTTTTCCCTCAGAATTTGTACTTCAGTACCTTTGTACCTCAGATGGTGCCGTAAGTGGCCAGAATAAAATTTTCACGATACTCATTTGAGTGCATGTGACAATAAAGCCAGTTCTGATTCTAAATAGAAAACTGTCCCTAATACAGTTTTAACTGACAACTCCAGTTAGAAAAGTATAGAGAGCCTGTTTGGATAAATGGAAAATTCTCACATTGGTTCCACATGAGACTATCTCGGATATTTTCATTACTCACCCTGCTCTCTGCTGGAGTGGTCCAGTTCCTGTGAAGGTTTGGTTAATGGACAGGTAACTCAGAATAGGGACAAACATGCCACTTTGAAGTTGAGTGCAGCAAGTGGAAGGTTTAGTTTTGGAGATTCAGCTACTTACATATCATTTTCCTTCTAGAGTCAGAAAACTCACATCAGGATTGTTTTTGTGCTCCGATCCTGCCCCCATGAGAAGCTGTTAAAACCACCTGTTTATATTTTTAAAAGACATTTCTGGAATGGCAACTTCGCTGGCAGCATATATTGCCCATCCCTAATTGCCCTTGAGAATGTGATGGTTGGATTCCTAGTTTTTGCTCTGCTTTTGTAGACACAGTATTTATATGGTCAGTGCAGTCAGCTTTTGCTCAATGTTAACAGGTAACATGTTGATAGTGAGGGATTCAACATTGACAATTCCATTGAATGTCAAACGGTGATGGTTGGACTCCATCTTGAGATGGGGATTTTTAGAGGTTGGGCTGGGCAGGAGTTAACAGCCATGGGGATGGTGTGGCAACACTCACTGCGCTGAGCACCTGTCAGCACTGATACATGCAACTTCTTACATCAACAAACTGTCGACATTGTCCATTAATGCCAGCAGTGCATTATCACCTTCTGTTTTGCCCCTCGTAGGAGAAATGGGTTCACAATGCCCACACACAAAGAGAAAGGCCCTTCAGGAGATCTATTCACCATGGAGATCATCAGGGTTTCTGACTATGGGCAGATCCGGGAAAGGGAGATGTGCATTCTGGTGGAGTAGAAACTGAAATAAAAGGCTAAAAATAGTATATCAGCCCATGTAATAGCATGCCAAAGTCTCAGCTGCATTTAGAAGATTAACTTTGCAAGGATTTTGCTCACAAGCACTTTTGATGTAAGTCGTAGATTTAATCATTAAGGTTTAAGGACTGCACATGATCAAGCATTGCCAGAGAAGTCACCAGGCCAAGAGTCATCACACTATACAAGCTCATCACACGTCAGCTAAGATTCTGTCACGTCAGTGGCTCTTTGGGAGTGTACAGATGGACTGACACTGCATGATGAGCATATTGGGAGTCAGAAGAAGCTCGCAGAGCAGACACAGCTGTTATCAGACACTATCAGTAAATGGAAGACAGAAACAACCAAACTCTCCTAAGCAGTGATGCAGAGTGTCAAGGGTCACAGGAAAGTAAGAAGCACATAAATATGAAAGCATTTGGATGTGTTCCCACATCAGTGTTCCCTGATGTAATTCTTTTTTATTCACTCCTAGGATGTGAGCATCACTGGCTGGGCTAGCATTCATTGCCCACCCTGAGTGGCCCTTGAGAAGGTGGTGGGGAGCTGTCTTTTTGAACCGTTGCAATCCATGTGCTGTAGATACACCCACAATGTAGAAAGGCAATTCCAGGAGTTTGACTTAACACTGAAGGAACACCGATATATTTCCAGGTCAGAATGGTGAGTAGCTTGGAAGCGGTCTTGCAGGTGGTGGCATTCCCATGTATCTGCTGTCCTTATCCTTCAAGATGATAGCATCCTTTAGATAGTAAACATCACTGCTACTGAGTGTTCATGGTGGAGAGAGTGGATGTCCGTGGATATGGTGCCTAGTAGGTGGGTTGCTTGGTCCTGGATGGTGCCAAGCTTCTTCAGTGTTGTCGAAGGTTCACTCATGCAGGCAAGTGAGGAGTATTACATCACACTATTGACTTGTATGTTGTTGATGGTGGACTTGTTTCGAGGAGTTAGGGGGTGAGTTACTCACTGCAGTATTCCTAGCCTCTGACCTGCTCTTGTATCCACTGTGTTTACATGGAGAATCCGCTTGAGTTCCTGGTCAATGGTAACTCTCAGGATATTGATAGTGGGGGATTCAGTGATGGTAACAACATTGAATGTCAAGTGATGATAATTATGTTGTCTCTTCTGGGAAACCATCATTGTCTGGCATTTATGTGGTGCAAATGTGATTTGCCACTTGTCAGCCCAAGCCTGGATGTTGTCCAGATCTTATTGTATTTGAACATGGACTGCTTCGGTATCTGAGGGAGTTGTGAATGGTGCTGAATATTGTGCAATCAGCAGCGAACATTCTCACCTCTGACTTTATGACAGAGGTAAGGTCATAGAGAATTGGCTTCACCTTTTCATGACCAAATGGCAATCTTTTATTTTGTTACTGATTTAAATTTAAGAACAAATACTATATAAATAAACATTCTAACATTTGACCTCAACCTGGGTAATATGCAATTTGCATTGGGAATTTAGTAGAATGGGAACGTCATACAGAATTTTGCACAGTAAGCATATGTGTATTTCTGCAATATAAGCTTTGCCACTGGGGGAGATAGTAGAAGCAGAATAGCTTTACTTGAAGCTGCAAACTCTGCTATTCTCTGACTGAGTGATTCTTTCCAAAGTCCCAGCTTTCGATTTTCATGTGTCTCGATAAAACGTTTCTGTAAACACTCCTAAAAGCAGTCTTTGTGTGGCAAATGCAGGATTGGTAACATAGTCCTGATATGGATCTCCTGCACTTTATTCACTGGCTAGGCTTGCTCCCCAATGAAGGTGAAAGTGAGGACTGCAGATGCTGGAGATTGTAGTCGAGTGTGTGGGGCTGGAAAAGCACAGCAGATCAAGCAGCATGCAAGGAGCAGGAGAATTAACATTTCAGGCAAAAGCCCTTCATCAGGAATGAGGCTTGCGAGCTGAGGAGGTAGAGGGATAAGTGGGAGGGGGATGGGGTTGGGGAGGAAGGTAGCAGAGAGTGCGATAGGTAGATGGAGGTGGGGGTAGGGGTCAGAGAGGAGGGTGGAGCATAGAGTTGGGAAGGAAGATGGACAGGTAAGACAGGTCATGAGGGCAGTGCTGAGTTGGAAGGTTGGAACTGGGAAAGGTGGGGGATGGGGAAATGAGGAAACTGGTGAAATCCACACTGATGCCTTCTGTTTTTTTTAGATTAGATTCCCCACAGTATGGAAACAGGTCCTTCGGCCCAACAAATCCACACCGACCCTCCAAAGAGTAACCCATCCAGACCAAATCCCCTAGCCTATCTTTAGCCCTGACTAATGCACCTAACACTATAGGCAATTTAGCATGTCCAATTCACCTGTCCTGTACATCTTTGGATTGTAGGAGGAAACTGGAGCACCCAGAAGAAACACACGCAGACACGGGGAGAATGTGCAAACTCCACACAGACAGTCACCCAAAGCAGGAATCAAACCCAGGTCCCTAATGCTGTGAGGCAGCAGTGCTAATCACTGAGCCACTGTGTGGAGGGTTCCAAGGTGGAAGATGAGGCGTTCTTCCTCAAGGCGTTGAGCGGTTGGGGGTGGAGATGGAGTACCTGGACTACACCTCCTCTCACCCTGCCTCCTGTAAAGACACTATCTCTTATTCCCAATTCATCCACCTCCGCCACATCTGCTCCCAGGACGACCGATTCCATGACAGAATACTCCAGAAGGCCTCCTTCTTTAAAGAGCGCAATTCTCCCTCCCACTTGGTTGATGATGCCCTCCAGCGCATCTCATTCACTTCCTACCACTACAACCACATCAAGGACAGAATCCCGGTCCTCACCTTACATCCCACCAACCTCCATATACATTGCATCATCCTCTACCATTTCCACCATCTACAAACAGACCCTACCATCAGAAATATATTTCCCTCCCCACCCCATCTGCTTTTTGTAAAGCCTATTTCCTCTGCGACTCCCTTGTCAGGGCCACACCCCCCACCAACCTACCCTCCCATCTTGGCACCTTCCCTTGCCACGGCAGGAATTGTGAAACCTGTGCCCACACCTCCCCCCTCACCACTGTCCAAGGCCCCAAAGGAGCCTTGCATATCCATCAGTGTTTTACTTGCACTTTCACACATGTCATTTACTGTATCCATTGCTGCCGATATGGTCCCTTTACATTGGGGTGACAAGACACCTACTTGCAGAACGCTTCAGAGAACATCTCTGCGACACCCGCACCAACCAGCTCACCACCCTGTGGCCGAACACTTCAACTCGTCTTCCCACTCAGCCAAGGACATGCAGGTCCTGGGCCTACTCCAGCGCCACTCCCTAACCACCTGACGCCTGGAAGAAGAACGCCTCATCTTCCGCCTTGGGACCCTCCAACCACATGGCATCAATGCGAATTTCATCAGTTTCCTCATTTCCCCTCACCCCACCTTGTCCCAGTTCCAACCTTCTAACTCAGCACCGCCCTCATGAACTGTCCTCCCTGCCAATCTTCCTTCCCACCTATCCGCTCCACACTCCTTTTTGACCTATCACCACCATTTCCCCCATCTCTATCTACATATCACACTCCCAGCTACCTTCCTCCCAGCCCCAATGCCCTCCTATTTATCTCTCCATCCCCTCGGCTCACGGCCTCATTCCTGATGAAGGGATTTTGCCTGAAAAATTGATTTTTTGCTCCTCAATGAAGTTGAACTTGCATGGCATGGAAAGATCTATCTAACTATTTAAGTGACTCCCCTTCACTACGTTGCTGTCAGTACATCAGGTCTACAGTCAACCTCAGGCTGTCTGCATTAAGCAGCTGGATGTTCTCTGAGCCTATACATAATTCATTAGCTGGATATGAAATGCTTTGTCCACTGGAAGTTTGAGAGACTATTTGAAAATGTGACAAACTGCACTGTGCCCACAACAGGCAGTAATTACATCAATTTGGTATGAGCATACTAAGACACACACATAAACATTTCTGACGCTTGTATCTTGTTTTAAAAGGTATGGAGTATAAATATGGTCTAAACATGGTGGTCTATGTTCATTCAGGATTACTTTTACTTCTTATCTTAGTAACCAAATATCACACCCTCTTAATGGTAGTTTTTCAAATTTAGTTGTAACTTCATATCATCTACCATGATTGACACATCTCATTCCATAAAACTTGCTACGTAAATTCCACGTACTTCAATTCCTCACAGAGACTGTACACCAGATAGATATCAATAAACAGGGTCAGTTGTCTCATTTTAGGGTCATCCATCCAGACAACTGCTGAGGAAATTTCCTATCGGACAACCAAAGGATTTTCTTTTAAAAAAATGAAACAACTGCAGATGCTTGAAATCAGAAACAAAAATCAGAAATTGCTGGAAAATCTCAGCAGGTCTGGCAGCATCCATGGAGAGAAATCAGAGTTAATGTTTCGGGTCCAGTGACCTTCCTCAGAACAGAAGATTCTGAAAGAAGGTTCTCTGGACCCAAAACATTAACTCTGATCTATCTCTACAAATGCTCCAGACCTGCTGAGATTTTCCAGCAATTTCTGTTTTTGTAAGGGATTTTTATTTTGTCTTTTGATTTATCAGAACAGGGGCCTGCATTCCACATGTGAATATTAAAAATGCAATCATAAATTAATTTCAAATTAATTTTGAAGGCTAAAACTTGCATCATCCAATCCTGGACTTCATCGTGGGTGTTGATCTCTCTCTATGCCATCAGTTGTCAATGCATCTTTTGTCTGGCTGAATTTGCAACTGCCTTGCTATATTGCCATAGTGTAGTTTGAAATAATAGCTGCATTTTATCATCAGTGGGTAACAGCACTCTCCATTCATCTTGCTGACAGCTGCCAAGGATGTTTCTGCAGAACTTCAGAGGCAACACTCAGGACTTGTCAGGTTGGGAGGATAGAAGTTGAGGTCATTAATGGAAGGAGTGTTCTGGAGAGAAATTGGATAAGGTCAAAAATTGCAAGATCCAATTACCCCATTCTTGATTCTGTTGCAGAGATAGAGCATGGTTCCTAATCCAAATGATTTCGGTTTGCAGTCTTACATAGAGTGCTCTGTTAATTGAAAGCATTTCCAACACAGGACCAATGGCATCAGTGGTGAGTGCAAACCTCTGCCAGTCTGGGCTTCTGACAGGGGAACTGGACTGATATAACCTGTTCCTGGGAAGGCTTGGCTGGAAGGAAAATTAATGCAGAGACTGGTAGAAAGAAATTGCTCCAAGATTTTCTGATATAGCCATATGTGCTTCTTTGATGAAGGTGTAAGTAGTGAGGTTGACATGTTCCTGAAGGAGGCAAGAAGTTCTCAAAGTCCTGAACCACAAAAAGGTTGGGACACTCGGACTAGTGGGCTTACCGATCAGTTTCTAAAGTCTGGTGCCAGAAAAAGTGCAACAAATTCCACATGTAGCCATGTATTACACTGCCCCCTGTGCCAATAATGCACCACGACTCCATCACTCAGGGCATATGTGCAACCTTCCGATACTGCACATTACCGTCACACACTTATCACTGTTACTCCCCTCCCACTCACTAATTAAATGGTCCACACATCTTCAGGTGTTCAGCTGTGTGGCAGGCACATTAACAAGCACACTGACTGACATTCTGCCATCTCTCTTACAGGACAAGGTGGCCCGAAACAACTAGGAGTGGCAAAGAACTCATAGAGTGCAAGTATAACTGCATTGAGAGAGCCTTCTGTAAGGGATGGTAGTTCATGTCATGAGGTTGACTCTGCTTGAAATGGTTACATCAGGGCATCACTGAGAACATTCAGGACAAGGTTATGGCACTGCCTTACACCTCTTCTTAACTGCCACCTCATCTGTAATCTGGCATGATGTGCAAATTGCCAATGGTATGAACAAAGACCTATTGCTTCTTGCCCTCACCCCTTGTTCCCATTCTGGATTTCTGCTGTTAGACACGCAAGAACTACTGTCTGTCCAGCCACTCTGACTCGGCATAAAGAGCAAGGGCTACACCACAGCCTTGAGGAAAATGTCACCCACACTTGTTCTGACACCTCCAGATGCCAACACAAGTACTAGCAAGCATGGACTTTGTAGGTTAGTATAGAGTCAAGATCAGCATATTGTGAGTTACTGGGCTTGAGTGAGCTTTAATACTCCAAAGAGAAAGGGAAGTTTGCAAATCCAGCTAATTGGAGGTGACATCACAGAAGTGTCAGTTGCAGAGAGCTCAGATGAGGACTGCGAGTGGGCATCAGACAGGAACAAGCTCAAGAGCATTTGCACTAAAATTCATGGCACACTGACAGGTCTGCTTTAAGCCTCTGGTCACTCTCAAAGAAATGCAACTATCTAACTCCAACCTAGCACAAGGCTTCACACAGAGTTTAGAGCACAGCCTCTCCACTGCAGAAATGTTGGCCAATGCCATTAAACCACTTGCGTACACATTAATGCTGCAATATCAGGTCGACAATGCTTCATCTTTCATGACAGCACAGGCAGAAACCATTAAATATCTGAGGACAAGAAACAAGCTCAGGTTGAGGGTCATGAGATCCATTTTTGTCACCTTGTAGATTCAGACAGATATCATCATTCTGGTGGATAGCAGAGCCATCACGGCAGTGCAGCAATCTACACTCTAACAGGATGCCAGGATAACTGAGAAATTTCCTTGAATGAGGGACAATGACTCCTTCGTGAATGTACCTACTTCCTACTCTCAAAATGATGCCTCCATCACCCAACAATTCTCTTGCTATTGTCTCTCAGCAGGTAGGGACTATGGGAAAACTTGTGATGTGTGTGACAGGTAAAATGTGGGCGGTTTTGGATCCACAAGACATTCAGGATGGTCACATCAGCATGAATTGCCAGAGCATAGCAGTCCTTAAACAACGTGTTGCTGATTTGGAGCAGCGACTCTCCTCACCCTGCACCGTACAGGAAGGAAAGAGATTCCTGGTCAGTTGTACCAGAGAGTGGTCATTTCACATTGTGATAGACAGATGAGGCAAAGTGCAGAGATGACAGGTAAGTGAGTGACCAATCGCAGAAAAGAAAGAAGATAGCAGGTCCAAGAAACTCAGGACTCCTTGGAGCTATCTGATAAGTGTGAAATTTTAGATGCATATTTTATGAGCAACATGATTGAGTTGGGGGTGGGTGGCTTGAGGGAAAGCCACAATACCATGGTGGCTAAGACTATTCTGGGAAAAGAGCCGAAGGCTGGTCGGAGATGAGTAAGTTGGTAGTAGTGGGTGACTCAATAGTTGAAGGATAGACAGTCTAGGTCACAGCTGAGATTGTGAATCCTGTATGATCTGTTACATCCTTGGTGTAAGTGTTTGAAATAAAATGGAACACCTAGATAAACCTCTGGAAATGAAGGGTGACAAACAGTGGTCATGGTGCATATTGGAACTAACAACATCAGAAGAGATATTTTGGAGGACATGTAGGATCAGTTTCACAAGTTAGGAAGTAGTTTGAAATGAACGACCTTCCAGGTAGTAATCTCAATCTCATGAGCCTCACCATTCAGGTAAACGTAGGTCAGGGAGGTAAATGTGTGGCTTGTCAGATGGTGTAGAATGGAAGGGTTTAGATTTTTGGGATATTGGGGTCACTTTTGGGAAAGGAGAAAGCTCTTCAGAAGAGATGGTCTTTACCTGAGCACAAGAGGAACTAATGTCCTGGCTGAAAGAGTAAATACTGGACTGAGGGTGGATTTAAACTTATAAAGCAGGCGTGGGTTGACTAAAGGGCCTACTTTTGATAGCACCAAAGAAGGTAAAAGTGAAAAGATTGGGAATGGGTAAATGGAAGAGAGGGAAGGCTTGAGTGTTGACAGTGAGCAAAGAAATAGTCTTCCAGTGGGCAAGAAAGAGACAAGAGTAGGGTTAAATTGTATGTGTGTAAATGTAAGGAGTATAGTGAACACAACTGGGGAAATGGAAGCTGAAATTGTTCTAGAAGGATGGGACATAGTAACGTTGACTGAAAAATGGTGTAAGAATAGGACTGAATACTTAACATTCAAGGTTAAAAACCTTTTAATAGAAACATGTTAGGTAGAAAGGGAGGAGATGTAGCAGTCTTGGTTGAAAATAATATCATTGCCATTGAATAAGATGCAATTCCTGAATTAGAATCTATATGGCTGGATTTGAGAAATAAGAAGTGCTAACTTTTTTGGATATTTATTATAAACATCCAAATAGAGGGGAGGAACTCAAAGACAGTATTTGTAGGCAGATTGCGAAAATCTGCAAGACAAGTAGGATTGTGATAGTTGATGATTTCAATTATTCAGGGTAGACTGGGCAAAAGGTGGAGCGTGGAGCATGGAAGAGAAGAAATTCCTGTAAAATGTGCAGGAAAATGTTCAGCAACAATACATTTTTGTCCTAGGCGAAAGTGAGGATTGCAGATGCTGGAGATCAGAGTCAAGATGAGTGTGGTGCTGGAAAAGTGCAGCAGGTCAGGCAGATTTTAGAACATAGAACATCGAACAATACAGCGCAGAACAGGCCCTTCGGCCCTCGATGTTGCGCCGACCTGTGAACTATTCTCAGCTCATCCCCCTACACTATCCCAAAATCATCCATGTGCTTATCTAAGGATTGTTTAAATCTCCCTAATGTGGTTGAGTTGACTACATTAGCAGGTAGGGCATTCCATGCCCTTACCACTCTCTGCATAAAGGGGTCTAAAAATTGAACTGGAGCACATTGATTGGAAACACATTTTGGTGAATAAAATAGTGGATTAAAAAAATGGGAGAATTTCAAAAGAGAGATGAATAGGGTTCAACAAAGTACATTAGAAATAAATATGGAGTATCCAAATTGAGAATGCCCTGGATGAATAAGGATATTGATGATAAAATAAGGAAGAATGAGGAGGCATATGATACATACCAGAATAATGATAGCAATAGAAAGCAGGAAGAGTATCTCAAATGCAGGACAAGGTTAAGGCTAAAACAAGGAAGGTTAAAGGGGAGCTTGAGAAAAAGATGACAGGCTGTGCTAAAACAAATAGTAAAATGTTCTTCAAGCATACTATTAGTAAAATATAAGTGATAGATAGAGTGTAGTCCATAAGGAATAAATAGAGTAAGCATTCACTCAACCAAAGTATATGGCAGAGGTACTAAATTAATATTTTGCTTCTTTTTTTACCAAATTAGAAGATGGTAACAATGGCCCAGTTGAAAATCTGGGTGTTGAACACCTGAGCAGCTTAGCGGTGGATAGCGAAGAGGTGCTAAAGTGGCTGGCAGCAATCCAGGAAGAGAAGTTGCTGGGTCCACAATAGATGCATCCTAGATTGCTGAGAGGGGTAAATTGTGCAGTGGTTAACAGAGATCTTCCCAGGGGACTAGAAGATCGCAAATGTGAAACCATTGTTTGTAAAAGGGACAAAGGATAACCCAGGAAACTACAGAGCTGTTAGTTTGACATCACTAGTGGGAAAAATGATGGAAGCTATAATATGGGATAAGGTAAATTTACACTTAGAGAAAAGTAAGTTAATACTAGACAGTCAACATGGCTTTGACGAAGGCAGGTCATGTCTAACAAATTTAATTGTGTTCTCTGACAAGCTGACACAGGTAGTAGACGGGGGTAGTGCTGTGGACGGTGTATATTTGGACTTTCAGAAACCATGGCAGGTTGGTTAGCAAATGAGAAAAACATTATGTTTAATGGGTCCTTGGCAGCATGGATTAGTAGTTGACTAAAAGAAAGGAAACAAAGGGTAGGTATAGATGGACATTTCTCAGACTGAAGACAAGTTGAATGTGGTGCTCCCCAGGATCGGTTTTGGGACCCTTGCTTTTTCTGATTTATAAAAACAATTTGGAGATGAGAACTGAGGGCAAAGTCTCTAAATTCGCAGTCAATACCAAGTTTGGGAGAATAGTGAATTGTGAGGATGATGCTGAGCAACTTCAGAGGGGCATTGACATGATGGCAAAATGGGCAGACACCCACCAAATGAAATTTAATGGAGAGAAATATGAGGTTATGCATTTTAGTAGAAGAATCACAGAGAGACAATTACAGACTCAATGATACAACTTTGAGGGGAGCATAGGAGAAAAGCGACTTCAGGTTTCACCCACATAATTCTCTGAAGCTGGCCAGGCAAGTTGAAACTTTGTTAAGAAGGCTTATAGGATCCTTTAGTTTATAAATAGAGGCATTGAGTACTCCAGCAGTGAAGTGCACATCATTGATCAGACCTCTGTGTTCAGTTCTGGGCATCTTATTTAAGGAAGGATGTTAAAACCCTGGTTCAAAATAGACACAAAATGATACAGGAATGAGGGATTATGAACAATTTTGAAATGAAAAAGAAGGATGTTCCATTTCCACTAGTCAGTACGTCTGTGTTTAACTTCAACCACAGTCATAACTTCAATATTGCCAACAAGAGTGCGAGGTGTGGGATGAGGCAAAATCTATTTACTCAGAGAGTTGTTAAAATTTGGAATGTGCTGCCTGGGAGAGATTGAAGGTGGATTCCTTTGGAGGTTTCAAAAGAGATCTCGATATATATTTGAAAATGATTAATTTGGACGGCTGGAGAATGGGACTAGCTGGGTAACTTGTTTGGGAGCTGATACAGACATGATGGGTCAAATGGCCTCCTTCTGTACTGTAAAATTCTATGATTCTGTCAATGAGTTTTATGTGGATTTCTACAAAACTGGCATCGCTTTGATGATGTGCAAATTTTCCACGTTATGTCCTGTCCACAAAAACAAAAATTAAAACTGAAAATTCTACCGCACCAGCTTCATTTTGACCATCAGCAAAGTAATGAAAGGAGTCATCAACAGTATTATGAAGTGCCATTTATACAGTAATAACCTGCTCAATGATGTTCAGCTGGAATCCTGCCATAGCCACTCAGCTCTGGGCCTCAATACTGCTTTGATCCCAACAAGGACTCAAGAGCTGAGATGACAGTGGCTGTCTTTCATATCAAGGCAGCATTAGACAAAATGTTGTATCGATGGAATCCTAACAAATTTGAAATTAATGGGAATTAAGTGGAAAGTTCTTGACTGGTTGAAGTTAAACCTGACACAAAGGAAGATTGTTGTGGTTGTTGGAAACTAATCATCTCATTCCCAGGCTATTGTATAAGAGTTCCTCAGGACACTGGCAGACGCCTAAATATCTTTAATTGCTTCATCAATGATCTTTAATTCAAAGTTAGGATGTGGGGTGTGAAGTGGAGCTTGTGTTATCAGCAGTGTCATATATAACTCGTTATATATGAAGCAACCTGTGCCTATGTGCAGCAAGAACCTAGGTAATATTTAGTATTAGGTTGATAAGTGTAACACTTATCATTATGCAAGTGTCAGGATGAGGAAATCTAACTATCTTATCTTGAAGTTCAATTGCATTGCCATTGCTTAATCCTTCACTATCAACATCCTGGAATTTCAATTAATTAGAAACTGAATTGGACTAGCCATTTAAATACTGCAGCTACAAGCATAGGTCAGAGGCTGAGAATGCTGACTTAGGCAACTGATCTCCTGAAACCCCCAAAGCCTGTTCACATCTACAAGGCACAATTGAAATGAAATACTCTCAGAATTATAGAATTTATGGAATTGTAATGGTGCAAAAAAAGGCTATTTGGTCCATTGTGCCTGAACAAGTTCTATTGCCGATTTATCTCTCCACTTCGAGTCATTGAGTTGTATAGCATGGAAACAGACCCTTTGGTCCAACTTGTCCATGCTGACTATATATCCTAAATTAATCTAGTCCAATTTGCCATTAATTGTCCCATATCCTTTAAACCATCCCTATTCATTTACCCATCTAGATGCCATTTAAACGTTATAATTGTAAAGGCCTCCACCACTTCCCCTGGCAGCTCATTCCATCCACGCACCACCCTCTGCATGAAAAAGATGCCTTTCAGGTTCCTTTTAAATCTTTCCCCTCTCACCTTAAACCTATGCCCTCAAGTTTTGGGCTCCCCTACCCTGAGGAAAAATCCTTGGCTATTCACCCTATCTATGCCCCTTATCTGGTTAAGCATAGATCCTCCAGCCCTCAAAACGTTTGACACAATCCAGCTCATTTGATTAGCACACATTCACTATTCTAAACATACATTTTCTTTACTACTGATATACAGTTCCATCTGCTACACACACTGCAGCAATTCATCAATGCTCCTTGAACAGTATTTTCCAAACACATGCCTGCTGCTTGTAGGACAAGGAGAGCAGTTGCATGTTACAACATCACCTTCATGTTTCCCACCAAGCTACAGACACCATCCTTACTTGAAACCATAGTGCCGTTCTTTCACAGTCCCTGGGTGAAAATCCTGGAACTCACTCCATAATAGTGCTGTGGGTATACCTGCATCCAATAGAGTATGGGAATTCACAAAGTCAAGTCTAGGCAGTACGGTGACTCAGTGGTTAGCACTGCTGCTTCACAACGCCAGGGACCTGACTTCAATTCCAGCCTCAAGTAAATGTCGGTGTGAAGTTTACCCATTCTCCCTGTGTCTGCGTGAGTTCCCTCCGGGTGCTCCGGTTTCCTCCCACAGTTTAAAGATATACATGTTAGGTGGATTGGCCATGCTAAATTGCCCATAGTGCAGGCTAGGTGGATTAGCCATGGGAAATACAGGGATAGAGTGGATTTGGGTGTAATGGTCTTCGGGAGTGGGTTGGTATGGACTCAATGGGCCAAATGGCCTGATTCCATGATTCTATGAACTCACCTCTACCTTTCCAAGTAGAATTAATGACAGAAATTAATGACACTGGTCTTTCCAGTGATTCCTACATCCAATGAACAAATAGAAAGAAATCCAAAAGAGCAGATCATGCAAGGAATCTGCATTAAAAGCTGTTTAACATAACAATCTGCTCACTCAGCATGATTCTAACACAGGTATCGCTTGCCAGCTCCAGTAGTCTATCAATTAGAGTGCATTGCCTCTTGGCAATAGAGCTTTAAAACACAATTTTGCAAACTTTGCTCTTGCCGAGCACAATGCCTTTAAGAGAGAATATGAGCAGGGTAAATAACAACAAGGCTCTTCAATAAACCATTTACTGTTTAGTCCAGGAAGTATAAATAAACCTAAATGTGGTGTGATGGGCAAAGAAAAGATTGGGAAATTCAGAGTGAATGAAGCAAAGACAAGGTGACAAACAGTAAAGGTAAAAACAAAAACTTTGAAGTCTTCAATATGAAGTTTGTTTTGCAAGAATGGCACTCCACAACTATATAATTTCATTTTTAGGATCAGCAAAGTTGTTCAGCGGTAGCTATTACTTTGCAGTTTGTGAAAAATATGTTTGCCCCTGAATGAATCAGCCTGAACCTTTGCTGCAAAACCAGTGTGCAAGTATCTAAAGATCATACTGTTACATTTAATTCAGTGCCACATCTATTGGCAAGGATTGTAAGAGTGCATTCAGTAGAGAACTAGGCAATCTCTGACAGAAATTCTGGATTTTTCTTTTAACTTTGGATGTGCGAGCACCAGACATAGCTGTTCAATATATCCATGGATAACAGCACTGTTAGCCTCACTGATATTCTTATCGTAATATTGGTCATATGTCCAAGTTTAAATTTTCAACATTGCTCCATTCAGTTATTTCCTTTAACAGATGAATAAGTTCTTGCATCTTTAAAATCAATGTTATTGTTCTACTGTGTGTTTCCTCCATCATCTGTCTCAGTGATCAGAACTTGTCACATGATGTTGGGCATTGTATAGTTTAAGCATGAAATTCTGCAGTTTGCCTTGTTTTGCCTATGTAGTTTAACATTCTATCTGCAGTGTTGATCATTTCTCTGAGATGAAGGATACACAAAATACTCAGAATAATAACTGTGTACAAGATTTCTTTCAACTGCACCATCACATATATGAAAAACATTTATGAAGTGTTTATCACATCCATTTTTCTTTCTACATCCATTTTTCTTTCTACATGCTATACTTTGCACTTTTCATGTCAATGTTTATTTGCCACTGGTCTGTTTTGTTTGTTGCAGGTTTGGCCAAACCTCCAATCAATGTCTCCTGGTATCTTCCCCCTTGTTCTTTCCCATCCAGGGGTCTTGACTCATACATGCACTCAGCCAATGGCAATATTGGCAAGGTTAAACCTGCTAAATGGAGAATGGAATAGCAAATCAATATTCATTTCCATTGTGCATAATTTCTTCTGTGGTGCAATGAGTAATAATTCTCTTAGAAAGAAGGTTTGAGCATTCCTGTAAGTGTGCTATGAAAGGGCAAATGTGTTAACTTCGATTTAACGTGCTTTCTGTCCTCTCAGAATAAATCCACTCCCAGAGTGGAATGTGAGACTTTTATACATTCATTGAATACTATGAAGACTGTTAAGCTTCAAATACCAATTACCATTACCTTGTTAATAGGCTCTGCTATGATAAATTAGACTGCAATGCAAAGAACTGATAATTCTATACCAATTAACAAGATCTCCAGTGACTAACTTCTGTTAAATATTCAGACAAGTGCATTTATTGAATTGATGGGATTAGAGAATAGCATTATAGGCAGTGCTTAGTGAATCCTGAACTGAAATGATAAAAAAAAATTTTTGTAGATAACTCACATTGTTATATCATGAAGGATTAAAATAATTTTTGAATTAAGTAAATGTGGCAAGTTGCCTAATTTCTTTGGGTTTAAAATAACATTATTACAAATTAGGATTTTAATTAAGGCTAGATTGGTCAACACAGTTGTTAAACCTGCACTTTATAAATGAAGGAATGATTTGTATAAATAATATAAATGTCACTCATGTCATGAATTAATCTTTGACAATTAAAATGATCACAAATAGCCAAATGTTGACTGCAATTTCCAAAGCACAGATGAAATATTACTTTTAAAGAAGTTCAGGATAAGGCATGAGTAAGGTAATTAAACTTCATGGTTCAATATAAAAAGAAATGTATTTAAAATCAAATCTTCTTCATATAAGACACAGCATTTACAGCATACTTTCTTTACGTGACAATCCTATATACTAGCATGGCATTCTGATTTATGTTAATGGAGAATAGATACTGTTAATACACTTTTTCTTCATGCTGAGTCACGGAACTGCAATCTCTTTTAGACTTCCATTACTCAGCACTGGTATACACATCTCAGTACGTTGGGCAATTTATTTTCTCATTCTACAAAAGAGATTGATGGGAAAAAAAAGCCATTTTGTACAACTCGTCAAAAAGGTTTCAAGGATCACCTGTCATAATTTACATAAATTCTCTTATTTAAATAGAAAGCTGAACAAGGAATTGTAGAAACCAGAATATTTTTCATTCGCAAAGGGAAAAATGCCTCAAGCCCTATGTAGTGAGTTCAGAATATGTTTATGAAGAATTAGATATGATTTCAAGAATTCTTATTGGACACGCATAATCAGGCATGGTGGCTCAGTGGTTAGCATAATGCCTCACAGGTCCAGGCACCTGGGTTGGATTTCCACCTCAGGTGATTGCTTGTATGGAATTTGCACCTTTGCTTGGTGTCTGCATGGTTCTCCAGTTTCTTCCCATAATCCAAAGGTGTGCAAATTAGGTGAACTGGTCACACTAAATTGCCCATTGTGTTCAGGGATGTGTAGGTTAGGTGCATTAGTCAGGGGTAAATGTGGAGTAATAAGGTAGGGGAATGGGTCTGGCTGGGTTACTCTTTGAAGGGTTGGTGTGGACCTTTTGGGTCTAATGGCCTGTTTCCACACCAGTAGGGAAATCCTGTAGGGATTCTGCGATTATTATAGGTGAGCTGGTTGGCTGAACACAAAATTACCCCAAATTGAATCAGACCAAATCAATTTTCATTTTGCTAATATGCCACTTTATGTTTTGGTTTAAACAAGGTAGCTAGTTACAACCAATGGACCAAGACAACAATCACATTCAACACTTCAATTTTTGCATCACTTTGTGTGCAACAGTCAATCTCTTCA
Organism: Chiloscyllium plagiosum; assembly: GCF_004010195.1. NCBI lineage: Eukaryota > Metazoa > Chordata > Chondrichthyes > Orectolobiformes > Hemiscylliidae > Chiloscyllium > Chiloscyllium plagiosum. The sequence continues at coordinate 101,293,062 of NC_057710.1, forward strand.
TGTCTGTTAATCTTTGGGAAATATTTTATATACCCAGTATATATGTTTAATCATAAATTATTCTTCATGAGTATATTCAGTCATTGACAATTATAGAGGTCATGACCTTTTCGAGGACCTTACTTCACCCATTCTACTGACACAAAGAAGCCCTTCAACAAACTATTGCAATTTTCAGATTTCAAACTTCATATCAGTTAACCAATATCTCCATCACTAATAGGCGAGAGTGTCAATAATGTATTTGATAGGATTAACAAGATGTAGTTAGGAATGCAGTATGCTTGTAATCACAGTAAGTGTGGTGACTGTATTTGCTCAAACTATGCTATTACTTAGGCTTCTTGTAGTGCAGTCATTGTGTCCCTACCTCTGAGCCAGAAGGCCTGGGTTCATATTACAGCATATATGCAGTTAGGTAGATAGTCTGGTATTGACTCTTCCTTCACCTTTTTGGGTCTACATTAAGTCTTAAGTTTAATAATGCTATTATCCCATTGATATCGATCACTGTGCTCTCTCTTGAGCTTATCTCGAAGATATTGCTACAAACCCAAGTGAATCTTAGTCCTACTGGATTTCATGATATCCCAATTGATGAATTGTCTAAAATATGGGGAAATGTAACGTTCTTCATTTTAATGAAAGAAAAGAAAAGCAAAATATTTTGTAAAAGATAAGAATTTTTTAAATATCAGAGAGAGATTCAGGTGTCACAAAAGTAACACAAAATGTTAGCATTCAGGTATAGCAAGGAATAAGGCCAGAAGAGCTTCATTAGGCAGGTGTCACAAAGAATGACGAGGAGGAGGTCAGTAGCAAGGGTCAGGGGTGGCTCTCTGCCAGCCCACCAATGTAACCCATCAATACCACTTAAATAAGACCCACTCATGAAAACCAATCTGCAATGTCAGTGGGAGGATGAGATGGGTGTTCTGTTCACCACTCATGCCCTGATCTGTCAGATTTAAAGTATGGCTCCACTGTCAGGAATGCAGAGCTCGTTCTTAAAGTAAAAAAGGGAGTGATGTGGCTGTCTGAGTGTGAACGCCACTCTCAGACAATCTGACGCAATATGTTATGGCTTTTTTTTGATGTACATCTTTATTGTGAATAGTTCTATTACCAAAGAACCCATGAAAGGTTACAGAATAGATGAAGGTTATTTGCCAATTGGGTGAAACTCTGCGCACTGACCCATGGTGAGTTTAGCAGTGAAGCTTGTTTACTCAGGTAGAAGGATGGCATATGGGGGTTCTGTGGCTTCCCACCTCGCTATCAGTTAAGTCCTTAGCAGAAAGGCTTACAGATGGTTTTCCTGCCTTTCCATCAATTGAGACCCTTAAATGCTCAATGAATGTTCACTTAAGGGCCTCATCCTGCCATCGCTTACTGTAACCGTGTCGCAGATGTGTACCTTGTCATGCAGAAAGCAAGGGTACACTATAGTTTTTGCTGACTGGCTCCAAGAAAAGAATCATCTTTCAGTGGCACACAGTTCCTGTTTGAAGGATACAGCATCAGAAAAAGTAATAAGCTGTTGTAGAACCCCCACTCCCTGAGACTTCCAACCCCCAAACTCTTTCATGCCATCACTCACCTCAGTCCAAGGTTTCAGAGGCACTTCTGTGTAGAGGAGTCCTGGTAATCTCTCACTGGCCAACAGATCTAGGCATGTTGGACTTTTGCCCTTGGTGTCCTTGATCCTAAAGGAAGGCCCACTATTGGACTGCTAAGTGCCTGAGTGGTACAAAATGTGGCATGTCTTCCCATAAAGAGGAGATGTGGGTGTCTCCCTGTTTTTCCATCTGTCAACCAGACCCTTGTTGCCTTCAATAGATTTTACCTTTAAGTCTGCACTGTCTATGTGTTAGGAGAAAGTGAGCACTGCAGATGCAGGAAAATCAGAGTTGAAAAATGTGGTGCTGGAAAAACACAACAGGTTCTTTCTTTCTTTTCTTTGTTCTCTTTCTTTTCTTTCATATATGTAAGTGCATTGTTTGGTTTTAGTTAGTTGATATAAAGCTAAGGCTTACAATGGCAGGGGACCTCAGACCCGTAGCGTGTGCCTCTTGCTTGATGTGGAAGCTTAGGAACGTGGCTGACATTCCTGACTCTTTCACTTTCAAGAAGTGTGTCCCGCTGCAGCCCTTGTTTGACCGCATGATGGCTCTGGAGCTGTGGATGGACTCACTGTGGAGCATCCGCGATGCTGTGGAGATCGTGGATAGCACGTTTAGTGAGCTGTTCACACCACAGGTTAGAGTTGCTGAGGGAGACAGTGAATGAGTGACCAAAAGGCAGAAAAAGAGTAGGAAGGCAGTGCAGGTGTCCCCTGCAGTCATCTCCCTCCAAAACGGGTGTACCATTTTTGATACTTTTGGGGGAGATGGCTCACCGGGGAGGTCAGCAGTTGCCAAGATCATGGCACCATGGCGGACACTGCTGGTCAGAAGGGCGGGAAAAAGACTCATAGGGCCATAGTCATAGGGGATTCTAATGTAAGGGGAGTAGATAGACGGTTCTGTCGCCGAAAAAGGGCTTCCAGATGGTATGTTGCTTCCCAGGTGCTTGGGTCAGGGATGTCATCGATCGACTGCAGAGCATTCTAAAAGGGGAGGGTGAACAGCCAGTTGTCGTGTGCATATAGGCACCAATGATATAAGTAAAAAATAAGATGAGGTCCTGAAAGCAGAATTCAGGGAGCTAGGAGAGAAGTTAAAAAAGGAGGACCTCACAGGTAGTGATCTCGGGATTACTACCAATGCCACATGCTAGCCAGTGTAGAAATGAAAGAATAGGTAGGTTGAACATGTGGCTTGAGGGATGGTGTAAGAGGGACGGGTTCAGATTTGTTGGACTTTGGGACTGGTTCAGGGGAAGGTGGGACTATTACAAATTGGACAGTCTACATCTGAACCAGACCGGAACTAATGTTGTTTGGGGAATTTTTGTTACTGCTGTTGGGGACCTTTTAAACTAATGTGGCGGGGGCTGGGAAGAGAAAAGAAGACAAGTAGATAGCGAGGTGAAAACTGGAGACTGTAAGAATCATGAAGTTAGCATTAATATGGGGAAGAGTAGGCAGAGAGCAGATGAACGCAAAAGAACTGGTGGCCTGAAGTGCATATACTTTAATGCAATGAGTATACTGGGTAAGGCAGATGAACTTAGGGCTTGGATTGGTACTTGGGAGTATGACATTATTGCAATCATAGAGACTTGGTAGAAGGAAGGGCATGATTAGCAACTAAATGTTCCATGATATAGACCCTTCAGACAGGACAGGGAGGGAAGTAAAAGGGGGGGAGGACTTGCATTGCTGGTCAGGGATGATATTACAGCTGTGTTGGTAGGCTTGAGTAGTGAGGTATTATGGGTGGAGCTGAGAAATAAGAAGAATGCAGTTACATTTTTGGGGCTATATTACAGGCCTCCCAATAGTGAGCATGAGGTAGAAGAACAACTAGGTAAACAGATTATGGAAAGATGTAGAGGCAGTAGGATGATACTGATGAGAGATTTTAATTTTCCCAACATTGACTGGGATACATTTAATGCCAGAGGCTGGATTGGGCACAATTTGTAAGAAACGTTCAGGAGAGTTTTCTAGAGCAGTATGTCTATAGTCTGATAAGGGAAGGGGCCATATTGGACCTAATGTTGGGGAATGAGCCAGGCCAGATAGTAGAAATTGAGATGTGGGATTTCTTTGGGAACAATGACCACAATTCTGTAAGTTTTAGAATACTTGTACGCAAAGCTGACAGTAGTTCTAAGGCCAAGGCCAATTATATCAAAATTCGGCAGGGGCTGGGAAATGTGGATCGGTGACAGCTATTTGAAGGGAAGTCCACATTTGATATGTGGGAGGCTTTCAAAGATAGGTTAAAGATAGTGCAGGATAGGCATGTCCCTTTGAAAACAAGGGATAGGAAAGGCAAGATTCATGAACTGTGGATGACAGGAGAAATTATGCGACTAGCCAAGAAGAAATGGGAAGCATACATAAGGTCCAGGCAGCTAAGAACAGAACGGGCTCTGGAGGAATATCAGGAGAGTAGGATCAGTCCTAAACAAGGAATCAAGCGGGCTAAAAGGGATCATGAAATAGCTTTTGTGAGCAGAAATAAGGAGAATCCCAAAGCCTTTTATCCTTATATAAGAAGCAAGCGGGTAACTAGAGAAAAGATTGGTCCACTAAAAGATAAGGAAGGAAGGTTGTGTGTCAAACCTGAGAGAATGGGTGAGATTCTGAATGATTACTTTGCATCAGTGTTCACTGAGGTGAGGGACATGATGAATGTTGTGATTAGAGATAGAAGTTTGATTGCTCTGGATTCCGTTGGCATAAGTAGGGAAGATGTGTTGGGTAGGTGAGAGGTTATTAAGGTGGACAAATCCCCAGGACTGGAGATGCATCCCAGGTTGCTCAGGGAAGTGAGAGAGGAAATAGCTGGGGCCCTGACAGATACCTTTATAGTATCTTTAAACACAGGTGAAGTGCCAGAGGACTGGAGGGTTACTTATGTTGTCCTCCAGTATAAGAAGGGTTGCAGGGATATTCCATGTAACTACAGACCAGTTAGCCTGATGTCAGCGGCGGGAAAGTTGCTGGAGAAGGTACTGAGGGTTAAAATTTATTTATATTTGGAAAGGAATGGAGTTATCAGTGATAGGCAACATGGTTTTGTGTGGGGTAGATCATGCTTTACCAACTTTGAGGAAATGAGTAAGTTGATAGGTGAAGGAAGGGCTGTAGAGGTCATATACCTCGACCTTAGTAAAGTGTTTGATAAGGTTCCCCTTGGTAAACTAATAGAGAAAGTGAAATCACATGGTGTGCAGGATGTGGATAAAGAACTGGTTGAGCAACAGGAGACAGAGAGTAGTAGTTGAAAGTTTTCTTCTTGAAATGGAGAAAGGTGACCAGTGGTGTTCCACAGGGGTCAGTGCTGGGGCCACTGTTGTTTGTGATATACATAAATGATCTGAAAGAAGGCACTGTTGGTATGATGAACAAGTTTGCAGATGACACAAAGATTGGTGGAGTAACACAAAGCATAGAGGACTGTCAAAGAATGCAGGAGAATATAAATAGACTGGAGAGTTGGACTGAGAAGTGGCAGATGGAATTCAATCCCGTCAAATGTGAGGTGATGCATTTTGGGAAGTCTAATTCTGGAGCAAATTATACTATAAATGGAAGAGCCTTGGGAAAAGTTGATGAGCAGAGAGATCTGGGAGTTCAGGTCCATTGTACCCTGCAAAGGTGGTCAAGAAGGCATATAGTATGCTTGCCTTCATTGGACGGGGTATTGAGTATAACAGCTGGCAGGTCATGCTAAAATTGTACGAAACATTGGTTCGGCTGCATTTAGAATACTGCATGCAGTTCTGGTCTCCACATTACCAAAAGGATGTGGATAATTTGGAGAGGGTGCATAGAAGGTTTATGAGGATGTTGCCTAGTATGGAAGGTGCTAGCTATGAAGAGAGGCTAAGTAGGTTATGACTGTTTTCATTAGAAAAAAGGAGATTGAGGGGGGACCTGATTGAGGTATACAAAATCATGAAGGGTATAGACATGGTAGATAGACATAAGCCTTTTCCCAGGGTAAAGGATTCAATAATGAGAGGTGACACTTTCAAGGTGAGAGGTGAAAAGTTTAAGCAGGATACACACGGCATGTACTTTATCCAGAGGGTGCTAGGTGCTTGGAACTGGTTGCCAGCAGAGGTAGTAGAGGCAGGCATGATTCATTTAAGATGCATCTGGACAGATGCATGAGTAGGTGGAGAGCAGAGGGATTGGGCGACAGGTTTAGACAGTGGATTTGGATCAGCTCAGGCTTGGAGGGCCAAAGGGCCTGTTCCTGGGCTGTAAGTTTTCTTTGTTCTTTGTTCAGGCAGCATCCAAGGAGCAGGAGAGTCGATGTTTCAGGCATAAGCCCTTCATCAGGAATGCCATTCCTGATGAAGAGCTTATGCCTGAAACATCGACTGTCCTGCTCCTCAGATGCTGCCTGACCTGATGTGCATTTCCAGCGTCACACCTTTTGTCTCTGTGTTCGAGAACTCTGAAACCCATCCAGCTGCAATGGTCTTCCTACATACCATTGAATGTACAGCTAAAAAGGTAACTGGAAATATAGGAAGGGAACAGAAAATTTTTAAATCAGTATTGTGCAATTAGACAGTCCTAAAGAATAAAGTTTGCTCTGATGAATAACATTTATAATATCATCGAATTTCAAGTTATGTATAGTTAAGCGCTTTTAAAGAAAATTAATGACAAAGATATGAGGGCGATTAGCTGAGATGGATTGAAACATTTAATTAAAAGAAATCTTCGTAGATGAGAAATGGAAAAGATTTTAAAATGATTTATAATTTCAACAAATACATTATTCCGTGAGGAATAAAAATCCCACTATAAACAATGTGACTTGCTGTGACTAAGTAGAAATGTTCAGACCAGTATTGGATTTAAAGAAGAATTATTATTATCAAAATTCTGTAACTTTAGAATAATTCTAATAGATTGGACAATAGCAAATCTAACTCTGCTGTTCTAGAAATGGAGGAAACTGTAAATGTGAAATTAAATGCAGCTTGTTGTCAATTGATGGGCAAACAGTGGAATCTATTATAAATGTCTGGGGACAGGGTACTTGGAAAAACATTGTGTGATCAGGCAGATGCAATACAGTTTTATAAAGGACAGATTGTGTTTGATAAATTTATTGCACTTTTCAAGGGTATAACTGGCAAGATAAACAAGAGACAACCAATGGATTCAGTTGACTAAGCTTTTCAGACAGTATTGAAGACTACCACATAAGATGTTGTTACATAAGTTAATAGCTCATGGAATTAGCCTTATTTATTAGCATGGATTGAAGACAGAAAACAGAAAAAGAATAAATGTGTCAGGATGTAATCAGTGGAGTGATGCAAAGATCAGAGTCTAGATATCCACTATTTATATATCAGCTGTTAAAAAGAAGCAATGAAGCTGCAAAGTGACCGTTAACTGGTTGGTTAAAAAGTCACCATAACCTTTCTCATTAGAAATAATTGATTAGTGCTGGTTTAGCTTGAGGGTCACCAGCCTCAGGCAAGAGGCAAATTCACGAAGGCAGGACCTTCATGACGACCTCAGTTGGTACTGAGCTAATCAACTCATCCCGAGGAAGAAAGTTGGCTAATAGAATGTAATAAGGGTAAATGTGAAAGTAGCCACCTCAGAAGTAATAAATAAAGAATAAGGATCTGAGTATTTTTTTAAATTAGGAAAGATACATATATATATACTTTTTTTCAGAATGATTCAGGGATTATTGCAGACAAATCACAGAAAAGTAACATGTAAACACAAAAAGAAATTAGAAAGGATGAAGTCTCATTGCATGAGTTCTAATATGAGCAAGAAAATGTCCCGCTGATAACTATCTACTGCCTACTCAACCGCAACCAAAGGATCAATTTAAACCTTGCCTTCTTCATTGTTTCTTGTACATTAATTTTCTAGGTTTTGCCTATTAGGGAATCTGTATCTCTCTGAATACCAATATCTAATAGTTTTTCACCAATTAAAATGTTTTCCCTTCTTCCAGCCAAAGTGGTTTAATCTATCTATTGACCTCAATGTGTTATCTTATTTAATCATGTAAACCAAGGAAATCTTTGAAGCTTTGAACAAATATTTTGTGTCTACCATCACTGAAGAGGACACAAAGAAAACCCAAAGCTTAAAAATTTAAAGGTAAATGAAAGGAAGGAACTTAAAAAAAACACAGTAAAGGAATACGTATTCTGAAAACTATTTGGGCTTGGATCTTTGACTTAAAACTAAAGCCTTAAAGAAGAGGCTGCAGATGGAGTAAATGCATGAAGATGATCATCCAAAATTTCCTAGATTCTTGCAACATTGGTAAGTTACCAATATAATGCTCAGATTCAATAAAGGGACGAGATGCAGAGAAGGGAATTATAGAGCAGTTCACTGAATATTTGTCACAGGGAAAATGGTAGAATGTATTTTCAAGAAGGTAACAGCAGAACATTTAGAAAATCATCATAAAATCATGCAGAATCAACATGGAGTTCTGAAAGGGAAATCATGTTTGACGAAAGATTGCAATTGCTCATCCCAGGTTCATGTATAGTAGCTGTGAAATGTCTAAAATAAATCAAAATAAAGAGTGATATAAACCTAACACACCTTTAACAAAGAAAATAATGAAAAACATATAGGTTAAAAAAATTGTTAGACAAAGTAATTTTTAAATAATTTTTAGAAATTGGCTGTGCATGCACTATCTGAAAAATCAGAGGATAGCATGCACAGTTTGAATCTATCATTGGATCATAGAAGTAGACATTCCCTTGACAAACTTTTCGAGCTATTTGAAGAAGCATCAAATAAGGAGGATAAAGGGGAAACTGGTGATGTGATGTACTTGGATTTCCAAAAGGTATTTGAGATGATGCCACATTAAAGGTTACTACACAAGATAAGAGCTAATGTTACAGAAGATAAAGGTTGGGATCTTTGGTCTCTCAGGAAATGAACGGAGGTGAGGCACAGGCAGTAAAAATTGGAATTGAAGCACAATATTAGTCATGATCACACTAAATGGTGGAGCAGGATCAGTGGTTATTATTTCCACTTCTATTTTTCATCTTGTGTGTGACTTATTCCTATGGTCAGAAGATTGATTAGCTAATAGGGAAGAGGGAGTGGGATAAATAGATCATTTTCAGATAAGCAAGCTGTTACCAGTGGAGTACCATAGGGATCAATGCTTTGGTGCATCTATTTAAATCTCTATCAATAACTGCAAGAAAGGACTAAATATCAGTTGGCTAAATTCACCGATGACACAAGGACGGGATAGTAAATTGTCAAAAGTGCATAAAAGGTCCCTAAATGTATTTTGAAAAGATATGTAAATGTGCAAAACATTTGGCAAATGGCATGTGGGAAAATGTGAATGTGTCCACTTTGGAGAAAGAATGGAAAAGCAGTATGTTATCTGAATGAACCGAGACTGCAGAACTTTACAGTACATGGGATCCAAGTGTCCCAACACATGAATCACAACAATGTGGTATGGAAGCAATCAGGGAGTAATTAAATCAATAGCCTATGAATTCAGAGTGCAGGTAAATGTATTGTGGAAATGGGTTTGAATCCCACCATAGTGAAGTTTGAAATAAAAATGCAATTTAAAGCTAGTAAAATGGTAACCATGTGACCATGGTCGTAAAGACCCACACTGGTCACCAATATTCTTTAGGAGGAGAAGGAGAATCTGCTAGTTTGGCCTGCCTGTGACTCCAGATTCACAACATTGTCATTCATTCTTAACTGCCCTCTGAAGGTGCCTAAAATCCATTCAATATATTTAACAGCTACAAACTTTAAAGAAAAAAATGAATGCGGGCAAAACTTCCAGCATCAGAACATCTAGGCAGTGGAAATGATACGGTTAATGCATCCTTTAGCAGAACTTTCCTGTGACCTCACACTGAAATGGATTGGCCCACAAATTATCCTTCTCCGGCCATAGCAGCCCAATAAGCAGGTGGCTCACCATGTGCTAATCTCAGCTCGACCTGCAGTTCTTTAAGGAATGTATTGCGTGGTATCTAAACTGATAATTACAAATGTTAGGTCAAGTAACAGTTTTTCCGCAATGATGCTGAAGTGTTGCTCCCTCTCTTCCTCATTAGTACGGTTTGATTGGGAATATGGTAAACGTTAGGCATCCGAAAGCAGGATGAGTGGGAGCAGCGGCCGAGTAAAGGCGAACCCGGGAGACTACAGCTAAGGTAAGACAGTTTGTTTCAAAATTACTTACCTGTAGCGGGCAGCGGTGTTTTTTTTTCTCTCTTCACAAAAAGAGCGGGAGCAGCAGAGGAAGTGACGGCAAACAGAGGGGCAGCCGGGAAGGAGAACTGTGAGTATAAATACTCACCCTTTAATCACCAACGGTCATTTGAGTGGGAGCAGCGGAAGTGAGGTTGGAGCGCATAGCTGGGCGGGAAGGTAAGTGATTAGTATTTGAGTGGGTGTGTTCTAGACCCCAGGTCCTACTCCCGTAGGGCCTCCCTCCCAACCTCCTCCTCTAACCTAACTTTAAAGTCCACAGGTAAGTGACTCGGTGTTATTGACTCAGTGTTCTTGTTTTTGGAGAAAGTGTAGAGTTATGGCAGCGCAGGCGGTGGAATGTTCCTCCTGCAGGATGTTTGAGGTAGGGGTGACCACCGATACTCCTGCCGACTTCGTCTGCAGGAAATGCAGTCAGATCTTGATCCTCACCGAACGAGTTAGGGAACTGGAACTGGAGTTGGATGAACTGAGGATTATTCGAGAGGCTGAGAGGGTGATTGATAGAAGCTACAGGGACATAGTTACGCCGGAGAACAGAGGTAGCTGGGTAACAGTTAGAGGTGGGAAGGGGAAGAAGCAGGCAGTGCAGGGTTCCCCTGTGGTCGTTCCCCTAAAAAATAAGTATACAGCTTTGGAAACTGTTGGGGGGGACAGCGTTGCAGGTGTAAGCTGCAGTGAAGGGGTCTGTGGCTCTGAGACTCAGAAGGGAAAGGGGGAGAGGAGGAGAGCGCTAGTTATAGGGGACCCTCTAGTTAGAGGGACGGACAGGCGGTTCTGTGGACATGGGCGAGACTCACAGATGGTTTGTTGCCTCCCGGGTGC
>NC_057710.1:101307184-101317022 GCF_004010195.1 Chiloscyllium plagiosum
AGTCGTACGAGGATAGTTTGAGAGTTCTCGGCCTTTTCTCGTTGGAACGGCGAAGGATGAGGGGTGACTTGATGGAGGTTTATAAGATGATCAGAGGAATAGATAGAGTATACAGTCAGAAACTTTTTCCCCGGGTACAACAGAGTGTTACAAGGGGACATAAATTTAAGGTGAAGGGTGGAAGGTATAGGGGAGATGTCAGGGGTGGGTTCTTTACCCAGAGAGTGGTGGGGGCATGGAATGCGCTGCCCGTGGGAGTGGTAGAGTCGGAATCATTGGCGACCTTTAAGCGGCATTTGGATAGGTACATGGATGGGTACTTAATCTAGGTTAGAAGTTCGGCACAACATCGTGGGCCGAAGGGCCTGTTCTGTGCTGTATTGTTCTATGTTCTATGTTCTATGTTCTACCTAAAAGAGGGAGTTTGGTGTCAGGGAAGGGATGTGTACAAATCCGTACTCCACAAAGATGGTCTCCAGGCCCTCTGCCTCTTCCTCTGCAACAGACCCTTACAGTCCCCTTCTACAAATACCCTCCTCCACCTTGCCAAACTGGTCCTCACCCTCAACAACTTTTCCTTTAAATCCTCCCACTTCCTCCAAATCCAGGAGGTGGCAATGGGCACCCAGATGGGCCCCAGCTATGCCTGCCTCTTTGTTGGCTATGTTGAACAGTCCCTCTTCAGTACCTACACAGGCACTGTACCCCAACTCTTCCGCTGTTACATCAATGACTGATTCTGTGCAGCGTCCTGTACCCAGGCTAGTGCAGTTCATCAACTTTGCCCACAACTTCGACCCCAGCCTCAAATTTACTTGATCCATCTCGGACACCTCCCTCCCCTTTCTTGACCTCTCCATTTCCATCTCAGACGATAATCTCCTGACAGACGTTTACTACTTCCATAACTACATAGACTACATCTCCTCCCACACAGTATCCTGCAAGAACTCCATCCCTTCTCCCAATTTCTCAGCCTCTGCCGCATCTGCTCAGATGAGGAGACATTCCACTCCCAAGCATCCCAGATGCCCACCTATTTCGATCACCATGCTTTTCCTTCCTCTGTCATCCAGACAGCCCTCCACTGCACCACCTCCATTCCCCATTCCACTGTTCTGAACCCCCCTGCCAAATGCAATAAAGGGAGTTCCCCTTGTTCTCACCTACCACCCCAACAGTCTCCGCATCCAATTCATCATCCTTAAACAATTCTGCCAACTCCGAATAGACCCCACCACCAAGAATATCTTCCTCTCCCACCCCTCTCTGCCTGCAACAAGGACCATTCCCTTTGACAGTCCTTGGCTTGCGTTACTCTTCCACCAACCCGGTCCAAACCCCCAGGTATTCCTCTGCAACTGGAAACCTGCTAGTACACCACGACCCCTCACCTCCATCCAGGGCCCCAAACGGTCCTTCCAAGTGAGTTAGAGATTTCCCTGCCTCTCCTCCAACCTAGTTTACTGCATCAGGTGCTCCCACTGTGGTCTTCTCTACGTCAGGGAGACCAAACGTAAACTTAGGGAACGGTTCTCCGAGCATCTCAACTGGGCCCGCAGGGACCGCCTGGACCTCCCAGTCACCGCCCATTTTAATTCCCCTTCCCACTCCCTTTCTGCTGTGACCATCCTCGACCACCTCCATTGCCAAAACGAACCAAACCGCATATTGGAGGAACAACACCTCATCTTCCGCCTGGGCAGCCTACAGCCCGGAGGACTCAACGTTTGTTCCCATCCCCCAACGCCCTTCCAGCCTCTCCCCCTCCCTTCCACTCCTCCCTGCCTCCAAAGGGATTCATTCCTGTCATTGATCAACCAGGTTGTATCCTCTACCTGACTTTGACTGTCCCCACTTCACCACCCTGCCCCTGTCATCTCTTTTATCTGCAGCTCCTCTTCCACCCTCCCCTAGTCCTGAAGAAGGGTTACACCCAAAGCATTGACATCTCCACCTTCTGATGCTGCTTGTGTTGTGTTCTTCCATCCTCATGTCTGTCTACAAGGGATGTGTGGTGGCATGCAAGAAGTCCGTGGTCACACGATTAGTGAGATAACAGAATGGGAATGTGTTGGGATTTGAGAAGGAATATAACTTACTAATATAACATAATCCCTATTAGTTCTCAATGACACCTGAGAGTTAGCTGGTGGCATGATGTGAAGAAACATCTTCTCCATATAGGTCAGGAGAAGGAGGTATTCTTGCTCCCCACAGGTGTGTCTGGTAGTTATGGGCAGCCTTGTTGTGCAAGATGAAGAGACTTTGTTACATGGAGTGTCTGGCACAGATGAATAGCTAAAGCTATGTGACATCAGCAGGGGCTGTCTTTGACACTGACATCATTGGAATTTGTATGATGGTGAGGTGGAATATCTGGATGTTAGATGTGAACTCTGATTGCTAAGGAGAGTGCTAGCTGAGTGATGTGAGTGTTGATGCATGAGCAGCATGAAAAGTTGATGCGATAGTTAACGCGAGATCCTTTGCATGATCTTCTCTACTCACGTGAGTTGATTAAATGGTTTAGTAGTTCATGGAACAGACACCTTTCATTGACTTTCCTGGTCACCTGATCCCATTTTCTTTGGAGGATGGCCATTAAAGGCTTCCTGACCACTCATGGCAGCATGACATTGCTTCTTCTGTCATCTCCTCAGGTGTATATCCCTCACACTAGGTGTGTTTCAATTGTTCCGCTCCAATATGCTAGAACAAGTAGTCAACAGTACCTCCCTTCCCATGGCTGTATCTCCTCTTTAAGACAATCAAAGTGCTTTTAATAGGAGCAGAGTGGTTGACAACAGTGCTGGCTCAACTTTGACCAGCACAATAATCAGGTAAATGAGAAGGCAGCTTCGGTCTTACTTTGCTGCCCGCTTCAAATGCAATGCCTGAAGAAGGCAGATTGCAAAATACAAGCCACTTGCTCAAAAATGGGTTGAATTCAATATTTAGCTCCGATGTATTTTTCATAGTTTATTTTTCTAGTATAGCTTGATATAATCTGAAACTATTTCTGATTTTGTTTTTGGTTTTTAATAACATTACTTGGGTAGCTTTTATCAGCAGCTCAACCTCCAGAGTTCTCTTATTTTAATGGACACTTCTGGAAGGGTTCAGTTGGAGTTGCCCACTGAAATCTTCAACTTACTTGATAATTCCCTTAGAGTTTACACTGGGGACCCCAAAGGCTCCCAATATACAACTCCCATCTACACAGCAGAAAGAATTATCAGGCCATTGGAAAATCTGGACCATTGTGTTGCTTCCCCAGTGCCAGGGTTAAAGACATCTACTCTGCAGAAGTGGCCGTAGAAGAATCATTAAAATTCTCACCAATAGTTTTCCTCCCAGCATGTTACTGCCTCAGACCTATCCACATTAATTTAGAACTATTGCCTGTCCTCTCATTCTTCTAATCTCTCAGTTTTGATGAAATCATTCAGTATTTTGGATTCTGGAGCTAGAAAAGAATGTGTGAAGGTTTCTGCCTTACTGTGCTTGAGGCATGGATATAGAAAAATATTATGGTAATGTTGGTTTGGTCTAGCTTCTTAGCTACAGTAATGACTGCTGGAGGTTAAAGAGGAAGGTTAAGGCCACAAAGAAATTCAAACACAAGGATGAGATTTTGGATATAGGTTTGCTCGTTGAGTTGCAAGGTTCATTTCCAGACATTTCGTTACCCTACTGGGTAATATCTTCAGTGGGCCTCATCTCAAAACTCGCTAACAAGGATGAGAATTGTCAGATATTTGGAACATTGGAAGTCAATGATGTTAACAGGTAAAGGAATGATAGTTGTCTAGTCACTGGGGGATGTCATTGGGAGCACAATCTTTCCCTTGTATTAGTTACACCGGTAGCATGGAAACAGACCAGTCGGTCCAACCAGTCCATGCCAACCATAATCCCAAGCTAAACTAGTCCCAGCTACTTGCACTTGACCCATATCCCTCCAAGTATTTCTTATTCATGTACTTATCCAAATGTCTTATCAAGATTGTAACTGTACCTGCAACCATCACTTCCTCTGGAATTTCATTCCACACACTGTGTAAAAAAGTTTGCCCCCTATGTCCTTTTGAAATCTTTCTCCTCACACATTAAAATATGCCCCATTGCTTTGAAATCCACTACCCTAGAGAAAAGGCACCTTCCATTCACCTTATTGATTACCCCACATGATCTTGTAAGGGTCGATATGGTCACCGCTCAACCTCCTATACTCCAGTGAAAAAAAACAGCCTCTCTTTATAACTCAAACTCTCCATTCCCAGCAACCACCCTGTCCACATGTGATACAAACTTCAAAAAATTATGTACCTGAACCCCTACGTCTCACTGTTCTATAACACTGCCCAGGATTCTTTTTTAAATGTATAAGTCCTGCCCTTGTAAATTTTATCAAAATGCAATATCTCGCATTTACCCAAATTAATTTCCATCTGCCACTCCTGAGCCCATTGACCCAACTGATCAAGATCTTTTTGTAATCTTAGATAATCTTCTTCACTGTCCACAAAACCATCAATTTTGATGTTACCTGCAAACTTACTAACCATTCTTTGTATATTCTCATCTAAATCATATATATATATATATATATATATACATCAAGTACATTATGAGCAAGAGAGCAACCAGAGAGGGAGGAGGGATTCTTAAGGATCAAAGAGGTCATCTTTGTGTTGAACCTCAGAAGATTGGAGAGATATAAATTAATATTTCACATCAGCTTTTTTCTATGGAGGCTGGAGAACTCAGGGAAATAATTATTGATGTTTTGAAAACAGTTTGCATTACAGAAGGGGAAGTGCTAGAGGTCTTTGAACAATAAAGGTGGATAATTCTCTGGGACTTGACCTAATGCATCCCAGGATGTTGTGGGAAATTAGGGAGGAATTTGCAGGGCCCCTCGCAGAAACATTTGTATCATCTATAACCACAGGTGAGGTGCCGGATAATTGGAGAGAGCTAAAGTTGTAACTTTGTTTAAGGAGGGATGTAAGGAGAAGCCTGGGAACTTTCGACCTGGAGTCTATCTTTGGCGGTGGGTAAGCTATTGGAGGTGATTCTGAAAGATAGGATCTAAATGCATTTGGAGAGGCAAGGAATGATAAGGGATAGTCAGCATGATTTTGTGAAAGGAATGTTATGTCTCAAAACTTGATTGAGTTTTTTGACTAAGTAACCAGGAAGATTAATGAGGGCAGAAATGGTATTTGTTGTTATTTGGACTTCAGTAAAGCCTTTGACAATGTTTCACACAGTGGATTAATTGGTAAATTAGATCGCGTGAGATTCAGGGTGAGCTTGAAAATTGGACACAATATTAGCTTAACAGCAGGAAACAGAGAGCGGCTTTGGAGGGTTGTTTCTCAGACTGAAGGCCTGATACCAACATTGTTCCATAGTGATCAGTGCTGGGTCCACTTTCATTTATCATTAATACAAGATTTAGATGAGTGTATACAAGACATTGTTAGTAAGTTTGTATGGAAGTGCATCAACACAGTTGAGAACCCCAAGCACATGAGTGTAAAATCTTATGCATTGCATTTTACAATATGATTTTAGTTTAAGGTTGAAATCTATGTCCTTAAACATCTGCACTATTCTTGATGCATTGATGCATGTTCATGTCGGAATGTGTTTGTATTCTGTTCCATTCTGTATCAATGTAAACGAGGCACTCCATTGGAATTTGTCACAGTTTTATCAATAACATGGGAAATACAATGTGATGGATTTCAATAATTGTGTTTATGTTGCTCTTGAGTGGCAGATTTTAAAAGAAGTCCTCCATAGACATGGCTGCCATTTTAAGGATTTCAGCTGCTTTGTACTGACAGATGGATGCTGATCATATAACCATTCTAGTGCTGTGGGAAGAATTGTATCCCTCAGGACTTTCCAGATGTCACATCAATTTTGTAGAATAGTTTAATGTTTTGGTTTGAGGAAATTTGTATTTTAATAAGCAAATACTTTATGACCTGTGTGAGGGGATGAAAGAGAATTTTCAATGATGTAGTTCAATGAATTATGCACTGCTATTCATATTAGTGAAGGTATTATCTTTCCCCACCGATATTTAGTAGTTATCTGAATTGTGTGAAGTGCAGGAAACATTATTTGGCACTTTCTCAATGCTTTTTCTGATGGCAGTCAGTCACGTTGATGCTCTGCTTATATGACAGAACTTACCATTCTGTTCTCCTTGACAATGTGGCTGCTGTTATATTTCCAAGACCAAATCACTAACCAGCTTTGTCATATTCAAGATTAGAGTGGTGCTGGAAAAGCACAGCAGGTCGGGCAGCATCCAAGGAACAGGAAAATCGATATTTCAGGCAGGTTCCTGATGAAAGGCTCCTGCCTGAAAAGTTGATTTTCCTGTTCTTCAGATGCTGCCCGACCTGCTGTGCTTTTCCAGCATCACTCTAATCTTGACTCTAATCTCCAGCATCTGCAGTCCTCACTTTTGCCTGAATCATATCATAGTTTCTTACGAAATGCCTAGATGGAGGTGAGTACCAAAGCTAAGATTCAATGTATTGTGAAATATGGAGAGGGACATGAATAGTCCTTCTATGTTTCACAAAGAACAATTCTGTTGCTTTTATGCCTGAAGATTACAACCAAGTCTCATCCTACATCCATTCTCTATTCGCCATTCCTACTATGTTTTTTTTCCCTTCGTGGATGTTTCACTGGTGTTGAATTGCCCTAAGAACTGTATCTAAGAACATATCCAGACTCAGGATGGCAACGCTGGCACAATAGGTAATGTTCAGGGTGAGCTCATCCATTCCAGGATGGCCACATTCTTTTTCACCCTCTCCTTTTCTTCATTTCTTTCTCTTTTCTTTTTCTTCATCTTCCTACTGTTGTGGGGAGGCCAGAGTGGTGTCCATATGCATGGACCTTTGGAATGGCAGCAGGGCAGTGGCTATAACAATGGTAGAGTGGGGACATCAAAGTCAAACAAGAGAAGGCAGCTACTGGTTTCTATGCTTAACTGCCTCTGGGAAATGTGTATACATGAAATGAGACCTACCCCAATTCCTGGCCAGAAAAATAGTAGGATCAGTGCCTGGGAGCAGGACTTCCAATTTTGAACTGGTTCACCATTCTTATAATGGCAGTGAGGAAGAGAATAAAGCTAGTGCCCCAATGTCACAATAAGTGCACACATTGCTGTCTGTGATGTCAGGGATTTCATTATGACAGGGCAGGATGAAAGGGCCAAATGGCCTACTCCTGTTCCGAGGTCCGATGTTTATTGGTCTAAGTTTCTAATGATTACCACCACTGAAACGATGTCCAAATCACATCCAATGATCACCCTTCCCCTCTCTGATGCACAATTGGTCAATAACTAATCATGCTAAAAATTATTGTCTTTGATAAATCCCTGTGTGTCCAGAATCCATCATAACGTTGCTCTTGATCTGAACAGATCTGAAAGAGTCATATAGATTCAAAACAGGAACATTGGTTCTCTTTCCACAGGTACTGACAGGCCTGCTGATTTTCTCCAGCATTTTCTGTGTTTGTTTCAGATTTTTTGAAATCTCACTGGCTTTGCATTAGCCAGCTTCTGCCCACTAGATGTCAAACTTTGCAATAATATGAAAATGAGATAAACTGATTAACATAAGTGCATTTGAAGACTTTTCTTTGTGACTGTATTTCAAAGAATCTGTTCCAAACACACCTTGGAGATACTATCAGTGCCCATGGGTGGAATTATTCCAAGCTCTGAATGGTACGGGTTATGGACAGATGAGTGGTAGCATTGGGCAAGATATTCACCTCATTGTCAGGATTGCTAAACAGCAAGATTCTCAACAGGGAGCAATAACTTTCCAAATGATGTTCATTGCTGCTTGTTAAACATCTTGAAAATAGTCCAACCTGGCACAGGCTGAGATCTTACCAAACTAGCCATACAACTAGCTATTGGGATAACTTGAATGGAAAGCAGAGCAGGGTCTTGGCAGAGTCACCATTGACCACAGAAAAATGGAAAAGCAGGGCAACATTCATAGGCACCAGCTGCATGTGCCCTTCCACCACAGACATTGACACTTCAGAAGATATAACCACCATCCTGTCATCCTTTGATGTACTGGCCCTATGCCCTGCAGGGACAGGTTCAAAGAGAAGTCGAGAAGGGCATTCCAGCAAGAAGTAGTGCATAAGATATATATAGATGTAGGACATACAATCCATCAAGTCTGCTTCACGGTTGATTGAAGAATCCTCAATTCCATTTTCCTCCCTTTTCCCCACAATGCTTAATTATCTTACGGATTAAAAATTTGTTTGTCTCAGTATTAAGTATACTTAATGACCCAGCCTCAACAACCCTCAGTATGGCTGCATTGGGTACAGGTACTACAGAGGGAAAGAATCTCATCCTGTGGCTTACATCAGGCTCTTTACCAGGACTACTACCTTGCTTTGTCAGTGTGCAATCATTTACTGCTTGCCAGACTGCCCATAGCATGCATTCCTTACCCTTCCCTACCACGCCTTGCCTTGCATTGATAACTGGCACTGGCAGACAACCAGGCAGGTGGTGTGCAGTGGAGCAGTCCTAAATACATCTTATATCACTCTAGAGCCTGCACCCCATGGCCTCCATATTTGCACCAAACACACAGCATCTGCAGCAAGCAGTGGAACATGTCTGAAAGTCTTGGGGGAGACACCAACAATGAAGTTCATGGAGGGGGTGGGTGGAGCCCATGCTTTAAGGACAACTTCCCACAACACTTCCAGGATTCAGCCACAATCTGGTATCTGCTTGGGATGACAATGCTCAGGACCACTGTTACTCCATGCTACAGGGAGTGGATCAGGGTCTCCAAAATCAAGTTTCAGGGATGCAAGGTGGCACTAGCAAGCAAGAAGTTGGTTTGAAGTGTGCCTACTTCAATGCCAGGAGCATCCGGAATAAGGTGGGTGAACTTGTAGCATGGGTTGGTATCTGGGACTTTGATGTTGTGGCCATTTTGGAGACATGGATAGAGGTGGGACAGGAATGGTTGTTGCAGGCTTCAGGATTTAAATGTTTCAGTAAGAACAGAGAAGATGGTAAAAGAGGGTGGAGTGTGGCATTATTGGTCAAGGACAGTATTACAGTTGCAGAAAGGATGTTTGGGGACTCATCAACTGAGGTAGTATGGGCTGAGGTTAGAAACAGGAAAGGAGAGGTCACCCTGTTGGGAGTTTTCTATAGACACCCGAATAGTTGCAGAGATGTAGAGGAAAGGATAACAAAGATGATTCTCCATAGGAGTGAGAGAGACAGGATACTTGTCATGGTGGACTTCAACTTTCCAAATATTGACTGGGAACACTATAGTAGGAGTACTATAGATGGGTCAGTTTTTGTCCAGTGTGTGCAGGAGGACTTCCTGACACAGTATGTAGACAGGCCAACAAGGGGCGAAGCCACATTAGTGGGTACTGGGTAATTAGCCCAGCCAGGTGTTAGATTTGGAAGTAGGTGAGCATTTTGGTGATAGCGATCACAATTCTGTTATGTTTACTTTAGTGATAGAAAGGGGTAGGTGTAAACCATTGGGTAAGAGTTACAGCTGGGAGAAAGGCAATTATGATGTGATTAGGCAAGATTTAGGAAGCATAGGATGGGAAAAGAAACTGCAGGGAATGGGCACATTAGAAATGTGGAGCTTATTCAAAGAAAAGCTCCTGTGTGTCCTAGATAAGTATGTACCTGTCAGGTAGGGAGGAAGCTGTAGAGCGCGGGAGTCGTGGTTTATGAAGGAAGTGGAATCTCTGGTCAAGAGGAAGA